>NC_088712.1:48929719-49092219 GCF_963576615.1 Watersipora subatra | reverse complement strand
ACATGGTGATAGCGAATACTAACACTTACTCCCCCACAAAAGATGATAGAGATGGACTCACTTTGAAATGTAGAAATATGGCTCATTCATCAATTGAGAATGCCTATCCTGATATTGTCAAACAAGAAGTCACTCTGGAGCCACGATGTAAGTGTACGAGTGTTTCAATGCATGGCAAGAGTATTAGCCATTTATAAAAGAAGGGCATAGCAACATTAGAGATACCAATTTATTGTATTATGTAAACTGTTTTTGTTGCTTTAATGATCATATGTATTTGTCTGTGGTTTAGTCTTTGTCATTTACTCTACATTCCACTGTTCTTAAATTGTTTTTACCATTTGTGCAATGTTTTGCTTTTAGCTATTAGGCATATATATATATATATATATAAACTATAAATTCCTAAGAATTATGGGCTAGTATTACTAAAATTAGAGTGCTCAACAAATATATTGGAGCAGCTATATACTAATAAATCATTTAAAAGCAATACTTATCTTTTTTCAGCTACTGTCAGTTTCATGATATTCTCATTCGTCAGGCTGTGTTGGAATCTCTTCCAACACAGCCTGACGAATGAGAATATCATGAAACTGACAGTAGCTGAAAAAAGATAAGTATTGCTTTTAAATGATTTATTAGTATATATATATATATATATATATATATATATATATGTTATTTCTGGTTCAATCTTTCAATTTAGCTAATGCAAACTAATTTTCAGTTGCAGTTGTAATAAAGATAATTGGCTTAAGGACTAATAGGTCGCTACAGAGTTAGCTATATCATGAATTTTGTTTTCTATGAAACAAAATGAAAAGAAATTCTATCAATACATTGTCAGAGACTTGGAAATATGACCGTTATGGAATGTTTTAGTAATTAGATTGTCAAAGTATTACGATCAAGTTTTATTTTTTAGATATTGACTTTGACGAAGGACATTCTGGAGAACGATCTCTGACCCTCAACCCAGGTTATGATCAGCCACTTAAATGTGGTATTATTGGAGCTGGTGTTACCATCACGTGGGACTGTAATGAGGTCTGTACAGTAAGGAATGGTGGAGAAACTGTTATTCCTGCTGATTCTGCAAATGATGGAGACGAACAAATGATGTCTTGCACTGGAACTGTTCCAGGGACAGGTATGCTATATTTTATTACAGGATAGATTTACTATATGAATTGTCTTATACCTTGGCATTAACTACATCAGTTAGCTTTACAGCGCGATCTCATTGGTGAATGTTGTTAGCGCTTCTAACAAAAATTATTATTCTCTATTTTGTAAACAATTACGGAAGTAAAATAAACCGTCCCCAACTATTAAATTATTTCAATTAGTTTCTAATAATGCAGTTGTTTGTTTTATCTGTTTCGAAATGAAGTATAATTCTTTGTTTCTTACTTTTTATATGCATTAAAAAGAACACTAAAACATATGTTGTGCCAAAACAAACATTTAACAAAAATCTCTTGATGTACAGTAGGATGTACATGTATTATTGAAAAACGAAAACCTATTTAAAGAAGTTGGAAATTACACGTTTTATAAAAATTTGCACATTTTTATACATTACATGTATAAAAATACGCTGTACATGTAATTTCCAAAGACTTTGATAGGACACTGCAACATCGTGTCAATAATAATTAAAAAGGAAATGAAGATACTAATTTTAATTTTATTGGAGCAGTAACAGTTACTAGTAGTCACAATAAAGAACTAAGCTACTTTTCAAAACATAAAAATAAGCAACAAAATTAAAGATAAATACAGCTGAGAAGTAAATACTAGATGTTTAGAGGCCCCCACCCAACAGGTACCACACAGATGTTCAGATTTTAAACTGAGGCTAGGAGTCTGAGAGCACTTCAACGGTCATTCATACCACTGATCGCCACTATACATAGAATGACTGCTTTGTGACAAACCTTTTTATCCAACGCTTCAATTATTTTTTTTAAACTTCATTATTTTTCTCAAACGATGTGAATTTTCAATTTTGGCTCGAGCTACGCATTGTTTTGCTTAAATGTTTAATTGGCAACATGCTTAGCAAATTTCACACTAATATTCATCTGGCCAATGTAGAGCAAGTTGTAGTGTGTTAGATTAACTCTCAATTTCTGACCAACTTTATTATTTTACATACGACTCAGGTCATCAAGCATATCCAATCATTAAGTTGACTTTCAGGAGTTCTGATTTTATTTCTTCTGTAATACTGTAGCCTAACAAAGTGTTGACAACTGTAGTGCTTATAACAGGATTGGAATCTAAAACTGAAACTTTGAATATCAAATGGCGATCGGTTGGTGCTACCTCTACCAATCCTGCAGGAGCGGATAAAAAAGATCTTGGACCAGGAGCTACCATCGGAGCCGCAGTAGGGGCGGGTGTACTGATTATCGGAATGGTTGCTTTGTCAGGATTTGCCATAAGAAAACGAACAGGTGGGAGCAAAGGAGTTTAGCATTTACATACATTTTCTTTTATACCTAAAAAAGCATGTTTTAGTGTTAGAAATGAAACTTTGGCAGAAAACAAGATTTTCTCGTAATAAAGTAGGTTTATGTTAAAATTTGGAATTTGAAGGAAAATTTGTACCATATGACATTTCACAACTTGAAAACTTTGCATGTACAGGCTTTTTGAAATGGAAGGTTCTACTGTACTCTGTATTGAAATGGCCGATCACTAGGGCCAGGGCTGCGAGCAGGAGAATTGTTGAGCGGCAACCGATGCCAAGACTGAGCTGAGCCCTGACCTAGTAGACAGAATGCCCTGAATAATGCTTCGAGCTGACCAAGAGTTTGCCTTAAAACCTAGAAGTGGAGCAAAGCCTAGTCATGAGCCATTTAGGAGGCCACAGAAGTGACCAAGACCAGAGCAACTGGAAGTGTTACACTGTTGTCAAATATATGTTGATAGATTATTGACTTGTATTTTTATACATATCTGCTGCAAAATGTATATTCTTGTTGCTTTGTAGTACATGTAAAGTGGTTTGATTCTTAGGGAGCAAGTAGAAAACACGGTCTATTTTTTACAATGGTGGCAAAAGTGATATTTTGGATCCTGACTTCAGCCAGAAAGAGCGCGCTCAATCGGTGACAGATATGTGCCATGAATGAAGTTTGCTTTAAGGACCCCTGACAAAATGACAATGAAGGAGCCTCCATTCATATTTATTTAGTACTACTACAAGATTTAAAAGAAGCTAACGCCCAGATACCTGAAAAAGGATAATCATGAAAACACGTCCTCGATATAGGGAATGGGTGGGTCCTATAGTAATGGCCAACCCTGAGAAACATTTGCGTAGGGATAAGAAGGGCAAAGGAAGGTACCGGATTAAGGGATTAAGGGTGAAGGATAAGTATAATTAGGCTAAGTCATTTGCACTCATACACCATGAGAAGCAATACTGTCCAGGATATTCATTAGCCCAACAATTCACAGTATTCTTATGAACCCGTCACAAGACTATCAGTTCTCTTGAAGACATGTTGAGCCAGATAGAGCTATTAGAGACAGAACAATGCTTGGGGGCCCACCAGACTCCGATGCGGAGCCTGTGTTTGGGGGTCTGACCAGTTCTGTTCTGCCTGTGTCAGAGCACGGGCATGACAGTCCTGGATGTGTCAATGAGGTCTTTTAGTAGTAAGGAAGGAGAAGTTACAACCAAATTGCCCAACAGAGAAACCCATGTTGAGCTACACCTGATAGGCGCTGACCCTTTTACCGACCGTCCAAAGGCAAACAAGCTTGTGCCTTTTACGGTGATAGCTAACATTACTAACCAGCCTGAATCTCCAGAATTAACCAAAAAAGTGAATCTCCTTCACTCAAGGTTCTTAAGAACCTCAACTGGTCGGTGGAGATCAATAAGCCGGAGCTTGTTGAAACGGTTCAGATCTTTTGCCTTACCAAAGCTGAGGTGGCTAGGGAGTTGACAGCAGCTCGCACTTCAGCTAGAACCAAAATGCCGGTAGCTGAGTTGGAGAAAATGCCTACTCAGCTGTTTAAAAGGACATCATTAGGATATAACATTTTATTAGCGAAGCCAGCTGAACAAGAGTGACCAAGGCCATGCAGGACAAGTTCGACACTTGCAGACTGTTCAGAGCACCTAGAAGTTTCACACTTTGCAGATCATTAGATTTTGATGGTGTATTTGTGGTATCTTTACAAATATTGGTTGCACAAATATATACTCTTATTGCCTTCTACTCCAGTAGTTTTATTCTTTGCCAACAAGTAAAGGAACTTGGGCAGTAGCTTTACAGTATTTGGTACAAAACAAAAGATGAACCATCAATTAGTTTCAGCTTTTGAAGTTACAAGCTTTTTAAAGTGGGCATGCAACAGAAACATTAAAGATAGAATTATTACAAGAAAAAATAATTTTTATTAGTCTTTATATTGCATATTATATATTATTTACTAATATTAATACTTATTATGTTATAAATCTTTCCAAAGGAATTACAGAAAAGCGGGACTTTTCTCTTTGATTATCATTTTGCATGAAAAATAATATACTCTTTAGTTGTTCTCTAATCAATTTATGTTGATCTCATTGAATTATGTACACGATAGGTACCATGGAAGGTCAAAGTGCTAGCGCTGGAGCTGCTGGAAAGAATGCACAAGGGTTTGTATCCAGTCTATAACTGTTATATATAGATAGTTACTTCTCTTGTGTAAAGTGTAAGTGTAAAGAACTGACTTACCAGCTAGTAAACTGATCGACAAACCTTAATTAACGTCAATGGTTCGTCAATATAAGCACAATTTTTACTATAATAAGAGCCGTGCTCATGCGATTGTTTAAACACCTTCTTTATGTTAGTCTTTAACGGTTGCATATACAGTGAAACTCGGATAACTCAAACTTCAAGGGACCGAGCAAAAGTGTTCGAATTATCAGAGTGTTCAAGTTATCAGAGCACTGTCACAAGTCCATGTATTTGCTTATTTATTAGTAGATACATGAACATATACAAACTATAATATAAATCAAAAGCACAAATGGCTTGTTTCAAATTAAATGCTTCTAATGTAAAGTTTAAAACGTTTTTATCAAAAAGTATAGAGATTTTTCTATCACTTGAGATTGGTTTGTTGTTTGAGGTGATGTTATTGCCAGGACGTTTTTTAGATTGACATTGGCAAAACTTGATCGTTGCTGAAATGCTCAAAGAAAAGACATCTTTTTCTTTTGAGCGTTTTACCCACGATCAATTTCGCCGATCTTTCTTGAAGTTTTTGCAAAGATTACCTTACTTTACCTGGGATTCGTTAAGAGCAACACTCCGAAGCAGTTCAGTTAAAAGTTTTACGAGGTTTTACGGTACATTGTATATCACTCACGCTTTTTGAATGGATACTTATTGAATGTACACACGTATTTTGTGTTTAGGTCAAACGATGAATAGTTTTTTTAGCTAAGACAACGTATACGTTTGATTACAACATTTTTTAAGACGTTTTAAACATTCAACATTCCGACGTTAATTCAACACGGAATCAACGTCGGAAAACTATTCATCACGGGCTAGCCGGGTCACGCACTCAAGGATTTTCGTCACGCAAATACAAAACAAAAACAACATGCTGTTTTTGTTTTGTATGTGTGTGGCGAAAATCCTTGCGCCCGTGACCCGGCTAGCCGTGCTATTCATCGTATAGAAGTATAAATCAAATTTCACCAAACCTTTAGAACAGTCGTTGACAAAAATATTTTGCCGATGGAGGTAATAACGACGCTTATGAATTACGAAAAGTTGAGGTTTACCTCTATGGCTTGAAATAAAGTGATTTTCTAAAGCGATAGCAACCGTTTCGGTAGCCGTTGGGCAAAAAACAGTTCGTTATAACAGTGTTGAATTCGAGTTATATAGAGCCATTTATTATTGCGTGGGAACGGACTAAGCAAATCCAGTCGAGTTAACCATGTGTTCGCTATATCCGAGGGCGAGTTATCCATGTTTCACTGTATATCTATTATCTGTGCTTTATCGGAGCATCTGATGACTTCCCTCGGCGCCCTCAACTGCCAGATCAAGTAAAATGCGGGTTAACAAATAATCAACTACAGTATGTCATGAAATTTCCCACATTTTATTATTTTATTTTTAATTCTATGGGTTTGTAACTCGCGCTGTAGTTTTCATACTTTCAAAATAATCAGTAGCTTTTCTTTATTCAATATTTGCCGGTACATTTCTGGGCATTCATAAATAATATCATTAATCACCACATACAGGAGGTCATCAACTTTTGACTCTGATTGTTTCACAGTCATTTTGTTTTTGTCTACGCTTGATGATAGAAACAACCTTCTGCCTTGGTAACAATATTAAGGTTAGCAACAACATGCTCAGCTTGAATCAGTTTTAGCATTCAGCTGGTATATATATTTTTTGTTGTGTTCTATGTTACAAGGGCAACTCTTGCAAGGTTTGGGTTATTTTTGTAGAGCTTCAGAGCCTCTTACAAAACCAACGGCTGTTTAGTCTCACCATATACAGTTTTCTCTTGTTATAAACAAGTAAGTGTATTTAGGTTTTGCTAAACTTGTCAGCTCCTCTGAAGTTATCTTTGCCTTCTTTAGGGTTTCTTATGATTACAATTATTGAAGTTGTCTTCCATAACACTTTGTGGTTATAAACTTGAAGGCCTGTCAGGTTTGTTTCATGACTCGATCATGGTCACAGCCCGTTTATACATGAGCCATGATAGACTGCAATATATCCCACTCCTACCTCTCCTTGCATTGCAGCCTACAAAATCTTTGATAAAGCACAAAGCTTATTGAAGCTCTTTCAGCATTTCCAAGATATATAATCGCTAGTGTATTTTGAAAGTCTGCTATTCTACGGTAGTTTTGCTTTTCAATTCGTTATTCTTAGCCAGCTAATTTCAACTACAGATTGCAGCCACTGACAGAAATTTACATGAACAATAGGCAAAGATCTATCTGACAAAAATATTGGCGTTGTAGGTTTACGATAAGTATTTCAGATTGTTGTCAAGGTTCCAGCTGTCCACTTTTTTCATACGACATCATATGTTAGTGTGGGAATGCTGGCGTCAAAAGAGTTTGCAGATATTAGTTTTTTTTTAAATTTATTATGTCATGATATGATTAAAGTGAAAATGGTGGTTTCTCAGCCAAAGTTTATTGGTATAAAGGTTTTTTGCCATTTTGAAAAATCTGGTAACATATACGAGCAATGGTTAAACCAAACTTTCAATTACATACTTTAGTTGGTATGAAACCCCAAATGTGTTTTAAGCTTTGCTTCCACTTTATTTGTTTTAGAGCGAAATTCATCCTGTGATCCGTCAAGAAAGCAACAAATGATGTCAAAAGGTTTCCATAAATTTAAATGTTGTTATTGTTTTTTCTTGTTTGTTTGTCACGCCTGTCAATGGCAATCTAAGAAAAAAAATTCATTCTATTTTTTGGTATTCATTCAATAAAGTGATCTACTATTCACCTCAATCCTATCTGTCTTGGCTAATGAATAACAATCTAAGAGCCTACCCTTACATAGCAAGTTAACACCTTTTGATATTTTAATATCAAACTAGTTCTATGTACATGTAATAACTTTTAGATTTTTATGTAACTCCGTGAATAGGCATTTTATCTGATAACATGACCTGACACAGCGAAGTTTGGAACAGTTTAAACTGCTAGCAAGTTGAATTATTTTGCAATAAACTTGCAAAACTCGCTAAGCTGTAAAACCACTAGCCTGAAATAATATTATTCAATATTTATTTACTTAGTTAGACTTTATATGATTTTACAACTTCAGGACAGCAGAGAAACAGAGATGTGTGACTGAATCTAGACCAAGTACATCTCTTTTTAGTCGGAGTCATCAAAAATACACTAACATTCATTTAAAATTCCATTATATTTGTTTCTTTTGCTTAATTTGTTTTTCTATTTACACTGCAGCATGTCAAATACCCAGACAATCAAAATCTTCCCACAACCAAACACGAGCGAAGTGATTGTTCGAGAGCTTTGTGATAAATACACATGTGCGCACAACTCACAAAAATTATTCATAAATGGCTGTCTCAAACCTTTGTACCGAAATCTCATCTACAAAATTAAATTTCTTGTTTGTTTGTTACATCAGCCAATGGTGAGCCAATGTTTGTTACATCAGCCAACGGTAATCTTGAGAAAAAATGTCCTACTTTTTGGTCTTCCTTCAATAAAGTGATCTACTATTCACCTCAATCCAATCTGTCTTGGCTAATGAATAACAATCTAAAAGCCGTGACTTACATAGCAAGTTAACACCTCTCGATATTTTAATATCAACTTAATTCTATGTACATGTAATAACTTGTACATTTTTATGCGACTTCATGAATAGACAGTTTATCTGATAACATGACCTGACACAGCGTAGTTTGGAATAGTTTAAACTGCCAGTGAGTTTAATTATTCTGCAACAAACTTGCAAAACATGCCAAGCTGCAAAACCATCCACCTGGAATAAAAAGTACACAATATTGCATGACTCAGCTAGACTTTATATGATTTTACGACTTCAGGACAGCAGAGCAACCGACATGTGTGACTGAATCTAGACCAAGTACACGTCTTTACAGTAGGAGTTATCAAAATACACTAACATTCCTTTACCACTCCATTATATTTGTTTCTTTTGCTTAATTTGTTTTCCTAGTTAGACTACAGTATGTCAAATATTCAGACAATCAAAATCCTAATTAGAATTATTTGCCTTCTGTACATAAAAATATGCACAACAGCACTGAACTTTGAAAAATAGACTTCCTATGTTTTGTCAAACAAAGATACAGTTTTCAGGCACTATTGAGCTTCTATTTTTATTACAGATGTATCAAATACATGAAGGTATGTCCAAAAATGGTTTTTGAAAGCTATTTATAAAACGCTGATTGTCTTGAAATCTTGCTTACAGCCATTGCATTGGAGAAGCAAGTAAGAAACAAGCAACCATTGTTGCTTGTAATATAAATGTTTTATAAAGGATTGCTACATGTTTGAACAGGCTCCAACTCAAGGCATCCAGCTTGGTATGAACTTGGTAGTGCTCGACTGTTAGGCATGACTACTACCTAGCCTTATTCAACAATTTTCTGGAATTGCAGTAGAATCTCTACTATAATAATGGTGGTGTTCAGTGACATTAAAATATTCTCACATGAGTAAAGAGTTGTAAGAGTGAACCACCAGAGCTCCACACATTATCTACAATTCATTTAATGTAAAAGAGATACTCACTTAACACAATTTTTGTCTCAGTTGGAAATCTCGGAACTTTCGTTTTTTATATCCGTGTGCAAAGATCTGCCTGATTTGAAACTCAAGAATGCGCTTTCACACACATTAAGGACAATAACGACAATTGCCTTTAATGAACACGCCTATGGATTGATGCCATGAAAGTTGCGGTCATTGGCAAGTAATAAAGTGCATCATTAAACATTTCCATTTACAGAACTAAAACATGTGGTATTAATCTTGTGATACCGACTCCCTACCAACTACCCTAAGACACTTATGTATTCCCCTCATCTCTACTTTCGCGTTTTTGCGGAGTCATCTTCTCGCGAAAATTTCATGTGCAAAACTAAACTATCACAGCGAACGAGTGAAAATGTGAAATTAAATATCTTTGTTCATCGATAGTCCAAGAAATAAATGGCAGCAAGCGATCAAATTGCATTATCGACCTCGCCTACACCATTCTACCTGCGGTTCACAATTATAAACTGGTCCCAAATTGAAGTTTTTTTCTTATCAGTGAACCAGGCCTGTATTGCCTGGTGCGGTTGAGCCATCCCAACTTTTTAGGAACTTTCCACGGCTAAGTACTGTCAAACTCGCATAACTCGCCCTTGGATAAAATGTAACATTTCATCTCAAACACAAGGTTAACTCGGACGGATTTGTTTGGTCCGTTCTCACGCAATGATAAATTGCTTCAGATAACTCGACCTCAACATCATTTATTCGAAAAGTTATTTGCCCAACAGCTATGGAGACGGTTTTTATCGCCGTAGAATATCACTTTATTCGAAGCCATAGAGACAAACATCAACTTTTAGTAGTTCTTAGGCGTCATTATATATTATCATCATCAGTGGCAAAATATTCTTGTTAACAATCCTTACAAAGGTTTGCAAAATATCAAGTTTTACCAAACATCCGCTTGGCCATGTCCCATCGAAAGCGTGGAAACCTCCGAATGAACTTAAATTAAAATCGGCAAAATTGATCCCTTTTAAAACGCTCAAAAGAAAAAGATGTTTTGTTCTGAACGTTTTAACTGCGATCAAGTTTTGCCTATTTTAATTTAAAAACGTCTCGGTCGGTCACATCACCTAAAACAAAACAAATCTCAAAAAATAGAAAAATGTTGATACTTTCCGATAAAACTTCACACGAAAGGCCCGGCTGAGGCCCTACATAAGAAAAACCTGTTAGGGCTTACACCGCCCCCTCAATACCCCCAGGTGTTCATAACTAGTTGCCTAACATTAGCCGCCCTAACTTGCAACCAGTGAATACAGGCCTGCGTTGAACTGAACCTGAGGAATCTAACACTTGCCACTGCCACTAACACCTGCCACACAATTCCACTGCATTTATTTTCACATCATTATATTTTTGCACTCATCAGAGCTGCGAAATTAAGTTGCAGTGAAATTTTACTCTGTATGCTACTCACGAAACTAAATACTAGCAAAATATAAGTGTCCTAGGGTACGCCAATTCAACTGCTTTCTAGTTTTGCCAAAAAAACTTTACTCTAATAAGAGTGAGGCTCCGTGACGTTAAAAATGCTCTCATGAAGGAAGAGTTATGAGCAAATACAGTGAGAGCTACACTTGTAATCTATAGTTTGTTTAATATGAAAAGCAGGCCTAGCTCAAGCTAAGCCAGTCTCAATCGATCTCAAGTGTCATACTTATAGCTTTTGCCTTTAGTATGAATCTACCTTGATCTATCTGATTAGAAACTCAGAAATCTGAAAAGGGAAGAGCTATAGGAGTAGACCGCTAGACCTTCACTTGCTATCTATGTGACTCTATCACCTAATTGCCCTTAATGAGCATATTCAAGGATTGTTTTGGTAAATGTAGTGTAGGAGTTTGTTTGAACATAAAAGAATTTTTGAGCTACTCCTGACGGACCACTGGTATATATGTAATTTCAAGTTACTGACAATGAAGAGTTTGTGCTCTGACAAAAGAAAGAAAAGACTATAAAAAAGAAAGAGTAATAAAGACAGACGTTGAATCTCTCTTTTACTTATAGGAGCTTCAATTGTTTGCTAAGTTATTCCCAATAAACTTATGCCATTACATGTTTTCGTTTAGTAGTCTGTGTATTAATATGTAAGATCTTACTATTGGATGAGAGGTTTGAGAAGTGTCAAACTACACACTTCTACTACATGTATCTCAAACTGTTACCATATTTAGTACTTTTGCTCTGTAAATGTTGACTTGCCACAAAATTTACATTACCATTATTTAGTATCACAAGATTCACAATGTCTTACTCTGCTGTGTTTAGGTACAAAATATGATAAAATGTGATCAAAAGCTCTTGAAAGGTAAAAAAGAACAGTTAATCACAGTCTTCACCAAGAGCTGTAGATTGGAATGTCTTTCCAAAACGGCTCCAGCTGGATGTAGCTGAACACGAAAGCTTAAGAGTTTTAGTTAGAAATGGCTCCTAATGAACTAAGGTCATTACATGTTTCAGTCCATACAAACTGCCAATTTGGACCAGTGTTCACATGGAAATAATGCAACGGGAGTAATGCAATGATATTATATTGCTCTAAGATAACTCCTTGAAATTGCGGGTTCAATCACCATCACTTGGAATGTGACATGAACAGAAGTCGTAATCATAAGATGAACAACTCAACCAACAACAACAAAAGCGACCATGACTGCTGCTCTGACTGTTAGTGCCATTGTTGGAATAATTGTCAATTGCATAAAAATATCCATAAACTTTGGTAAATGGCATCTATTGTCTTTTCTAACATTGAATCCTTCAATCCCAGAAGTCCTTTCCACATATATATTTTAGTGAATTTTTATGCGTGCTTCTCGCTAGTATAGCATAATACTGCATTTGCAAACACTGATATGTGGGATCTATTAAGCTACAAGTTGGCTGATCTTATCAAGTTTGATTATATAAATATGGCTGTATTCGTGTACCTCGTACTTTGGTCAATGGCTCAGTAACACTTGGGATTAGTTGGTGTAATTGCAAGAGTGGATTAAGCTGCGCCAAAATAGTAGACCATGAGCAAACCAATACGACAGCAATATATATTCTAATAAACTAATATTTGCCACCAAAAAAGAAAAAGTTACGCCGAATAATTCCCTTGATCGTCAACAGTCACAAACAATGAAAATAAATATAAAGATTTGAAAAACTGGTGTCACCGTTTACACATCCTCAAACTTCTCTCTATAGCAATGTCAACATTTATGCAATCTTGAAGCTACAGCCTGTTTCTAAAACAATGACAAGCAAACTTGAGCAAACTCACAGCTACAACTTTTTGCGTAAATAAAACGAATGTTGAGTCATTTGTCTCGAAATCTTTCTCTCCCTTTTAATGCTTCCGCTTTCCAAAAGAAACAGAAAAGCAAACCCTTTCTAAATACGCAACCTTAGCTTTTTGTAAAGCCGATATTTATAAAAAATTAATGGTACCTTTACGGTTACAGTTGACAAACAGGCACGTAACACAGACTATCAATTAGCTCCGAATGCGTTTGACAACCAGTGTTACATTAAAGGCTCGCTATTGCATAGTCTACATGTAACTGGGTAATTTCACCCCAATTAACACGTATAGCAACTCGGTCGTCTCGTCTTTTCGTTGAGCTATCGAAAGGTATTGCTCATGAATTTGCTCCCCAATAGCCCTATAAGGACCATCACTTATTTAATAGTTTGATCGCTTAAACATCGCTCGCGGTTTATTACGGTAGGACACATGCTATTTGTATCATGTTAATTTTTTCCTCTAAATAGTAGATATTGCTATCAGGTAAAATGGGTAAAAACTCAATGTCATGGAACAGAGATTGAGCGCTCCTCCTAACTCATGTAATTTCACTAATAATTATGAACTAGAGACCAAATGAAAGTGATAATAAAAATGATAAAAGTAGCCGATACAAACCAATCAAACTGGTTACTGTCAAGTCATTAAATTAAGGGATTAAATTTAGTCTTTTTTCTTTTTGAAATATGGTAAAATATGTGAGTTTAGCAAAATCTTAGAATTGTTTTGGCAATTTACACATATTTTACTGTTCAGATAATTTACAATCTGCCATTACATAAACGTTTTAGGAACAAACTATTTACGTTGCACAGACGTCTTTTGTGTTGCGATTATTATGTTTTTACCAAAGGAAACATACCTGCATAACATATGGGACACAATTTAAAATTAACTCTATGATGTAAAACCACGGCGAAGCGAGTAAACGAGATGCAACATTTATCCCACTTATATTTAGCCCGCTGGCTTTAGGCTAGCAACTCCCCGTATTTTGTAGTGAGTTACATAGCCTCAATCAGCCTCAATAACAGGAAGTGCTATATCGTACAATAGTTAGTAGTTACTAGTGGACAATCATGCTTTTTGTGACTGTTAGATTTTACTACGACTTTTGTTCTCTTGGTTACAAACAAGAAAATCATCTTTTGGATCGTCATTTGGATTAAACCATCATGTCTCAAATACCATTTTTGCTAAGTAAAACAAACATCATAGTAGTCTACACTGACATCAAAATTCATTATCTTACAACTAGGCCTTTAATATAAAGACTACATGTATCAACACACAAACATATACAAAACAGCTCATAAAACCTTTATATTTTGTGCTAAATTGTAATAGTAAAAGAGCCAGTCATGCTGTCGATGTTGCAGCAATAAAGATGTTTTCTAAAGTCATGGCAAAAGATATACAACAAAGCGTTTTCACTGTTCATCGCTACTAAATAAAACTAAAAAATAACAGCATTTTGATGAATTTTAATAGAGTTTTCATATTTCATTCACAACTAATTAAAAGCACAAAGTTTAATTTTAATTGATAAACAAACAAAAAGCATCACAATGGAACATCACGTGATTTATACTTTTTTGGGTCATTTCGATTGCATATGCTGGTGAAAGTTAACAGTTACAGTGAAGATATTTTAGTGGAAGGGGAAAGTTCATAATATTTTAATAAGAATCACACAGTGATGCTATTTAAAAGGATGTACAATTAGGAAAGAACCCTTTGATGTTCAACAAATAGCGACTCATTACACCAACTTGTCATGCACTTTCATCTATACAATATAGATGAACCAGTGAAACTTAGGAGTTGTTTGAGCTTGATTTGACATATTAGATGGTATGGCAGGAGCTTACACAACATCACTCCTCCTATAGACTGTTAGGACCACTATGGATTTGGGTGGTAATGATGAAAACACTCACTCTGACTCGGCTACTTGAGCCAGTAAATTATGTATATGATGTACATGCAGTAAATATGAAACTTGTTTTTCCTGTTCATTTAGAGATGCATTCGAATAAAGATGAGATTGAGGGATGAGGAGCCGCGAGAAAAGAAGATGTTTCAAGCATATTTGAAATTTGGGAGAAGTTATCAAAAACTTTGAATATGCTTCGAGATAGGCTTTTCAGAAACTTTTCAAGTACACAAAAATTAAGAGTATTGAAACTCAATGATTTTGGTGTTAAATTTTCCGAATGTAAGCCACTTTCAGACATGCAATCAGAGATTGTCTAAGCCAAAACTAAAAAAACATTTTTTGTTGCTGAAAACAATTTTAAGCCAGTTTTCTAAGTGTAACAAAGTGTAACTTTTTTACAAAGTGTACTTTGTTTAAAAGAAAAAGTTTTAGTTGAATTATTTTTTCAGCGATAACGTATCAAGTAGTTTTAGGTAAAATTGTTCTGTATTACCTACTTCTACACTAATTAGATGTTTTAAGGACAATTTCTGTCTGCATTGGTCAGTTACATAGTGCTACTAGCTGTACTACCGGGTAATAAAAGTGTATTTGGACAGAAAATCGATTTGTATTTAACATATAACAACATTTACTGTCCTAACTTTCAAGCTACATGTCATGAGAAAAGTGTTTTGTATAGTTGGAATAAATTAAGAAATAAAATAAAAACACCTGTAAAGGTTTTCTAACTGCCAAACAAATTTTAAATTTCATATCATGAGGGAAATATTTCGTGCAGGTCTGATGAAAAAACGACTAAAAAAAGATTCAGATGTAAGAGTGAAATAATTAGCAAGTAATAGCTAAATTAGGCCTGTTTTGCTACGATTACAATATGAGATGATTCGGTAATGATACAAATAATTCGAAATGAAAAAACAAAATAAAAATCCTGAATATGTAGAATTAGTTATTATAACTATTTTTGCATAGAAGTTTGTGAGTATAAAAAAGGTTACTGTTCCACCAGTAGCTACCCATCAATACGTTGAATACAACAACATGGGTACCTCTCGACACTGGTGCAAACGTAGAAAGGACATGTTGGACTGACTTTGTCTGAGAGAGAATATAGAGGCTATTATACTACTCAAAATAATACAATTGTTCACAGAGACAATATAATTGTCTCCATGAAAAGAATTGGCTTTGATCCTAGATACAGTAATTGAACCTTACGAAAAACATCACACTACAAATGATCCTAGATGCAGACTGTGCAAAGAAACGCTTACACCGAGCGGCATAATCATGTTGCAGATGTTGTGTAGAGAAGTGTATGTGCTGAATGTGGCCCTAAAGGTTGACTTGCAACAAAATTCACATTACAGTTATTTGATATCAAAAGATTCACCATGACTTACTCTGTTGTGTTGTAGGTGTAAAATATGTGGGAATGTGATTACAAGCTCTTAAAAGCTAAAAAAAACGAACAGTTAATCGCAGCCACACGAGACTGTCGCAGTTGGGATTCTCTTTCCAAAACGGCTCAAATGTGACGTAGTTGTGGTAGATGGTTTCTGTTTACACTTTCATGCAACCTCATTCGTCGAAATATTTTCACAAATATACTTCACGCATTCAAAAAACCATGTCTATTGTTCTTACTAGTCTGTTTTATCGTCATTGTAATGTTGTCACTTTTAGCACTGATATCTTACAACTTACCGTAAAAATTCATTCAACTTTTTAACCTTAGCTCGAAGGAGTGCATATCATTGTCTGATAATCATGACAAGCCTGTTGGTCACCTGTGATAATCGAAAAGAGCTGCAAAAATTATTTTCGAAGTATTGGGTCGCATGATCAGATTATGACTTGACGATTAGTTTAAGCCGAAACAAAACTGTAAAGTAGCGAGCATCTATATTT
Organism: Watersipora subatra; assembly: GCF_963576615.1. Taxonomy (NCBI): domain Eukaryota; kingdom Metazoa; phylum Bryozoa; class Gymnolaemata; order Cheilostomatida; family Watersiporidae; genus Watersipora; species Watersipora subatra. Next base: position 49,075,722 of record NC_088712.1, on the reverse strand, counting down.
GATACGGAGTCTTTGATAAAACCTGAAGTGTTTGTCATAAACTAGTGCTACGATAAGTTTATTTTGAGCTTTTTATTGGCCTTTCAATTCAAGTGAGAACATCATGTGACAAGACAATAACCAAACTATCATGACTACATCAGAGAAATAAAGAGATTCCAATCTACGACGGCTTTTCATTTTTGAGCCTATAAGAGCTTGTGATCACCTTTCCACATATTTTGCACCTACAACACAACAGAGTAAGACATGGTGAGTCTTTCGATACCGAATAACTGTAATGAGAATTTTGTTGCAAGTCAACCTTTAATAGACCACAACACTGGTAAGAAGCTCCTGGTAAGGTCAATGAAATTGACCAAATGGTCAATGGACTGGCAAGCATGTCCTAGAAAACTAACCAGATATAGTCGTGGTGAACCGGGAGACAAGAGGGTTACTATAATAGATAGAACAGTACCTAATGACTACAATATATCCAGCAAAGAAAAAGTAGATAAATATCTCCCTCTTGGAGAAGAGGTTGAAAAATGCTGCGATGTAAGCACAAGTGTAATTTCAGAAGTCGTTGGCGCACGGGGGCAATAACACATGCACATAAAATGTGACTTTCTCAGATACCGACGGCAATCAACTCAAATGAGTTGCAGAAAAGTGCGTTATTGGGAACAGCTAAGATCTCGAGACGAGTGCTCAAACTCCTAAGTCTCTAATAGGAAACCCGAGTTAAAGCAGAAATTACCACTTATATGGGTTAGCCGAGGTGAGGAAACAATTTTATATATGAGCGCATACATATACGCGCATACATATACGCGCATACATATACGCGCATACATATACGCGCATACATATACGCGCATACATATACGTGCATACATATACGCGCATACATATACGCGCATACATATACCCGCATACATATACGCGCATACATATACGCGCATACATATACGCGCATACATATACGCGCATACATATACGCGCATACATATACGCGCATACATATACGCGCATACATATACGCGCATACATATACGCGCATACATATACGCGCATACATATACCCGCATACATATACGCGCATACATATACGCGCATACATATACGCGCATACATATACGCGCATACATATACGCGCATACATATACGCGCATACATATACGCGCATACATATACGCGCATACATATACGCGCATACATATACGCGCATACATATACGCGCATACATATACGCGCATACATATACGCGCATACATATACGCGCATACATATACCCGCATACTTATACACGCATACATATACGCGCATACATATACGCGCATACTTATACGCGCATACTTATACGCGCATACTTATACGCGCATACATATACACATCAACACACGTGTCCACACGCACGCCAACACACGCGCTAACCCACGCGCCACACACGCACACATGTATTTCACTGACAAACTATTTAAACTGTAATTTACTCATCAACTACATATAAAGCAATTCACTGACGAACAGTACATATTGCAACTCACAAAGTTACTATATCCTGTTATTATAATTTTTGCTGCGGCAGAAACTGCCTAAGGTTTATGGTGAGTTACCTAAGATATAGTTCTTTAAATCGGACAATCTATTTGCACTGAATCATGTTCACAGTATATTCTGTTAGCATCCCTAATTAGTTTTTTAAATAAAATTAGTACGCCTACAACTTGATATTACCTGCCAATTGCACACCTTGCAAAACAGCTTGTTGAGAAACAACAAGAAACTTATTAACAGTACTGTCAAGTATTTTGTAGAATTTTTAGTAAATAAACCTGGCACAGCAGTTAACAACCTAGGAATTCTTTGGAAGACAAATGTCATTGAAAAAATTTTGTGATTGTTGTCGTATAAGTAAACAGACTCACATGAACTGATGGTAGAAAGGCGAAGAACAGATTCCAATATTCATTCCACTTCCTTATATACTCCCCATACTGCCTTATACTACCTAATCTACTAGCTTTAACCACTAGCTTTATTCGCTGGCTTCATCCAGCTTTATTCACTCAGTAATTGCAAAGACCACCTGTACTGCTTGTGAGCCAAGACCACCTGTGAGCTCAGAGGCCAATATAGCCTGAGCCTAACAAATCCCATAATACAACAAATGTAACTATTATTTTTTTGATCTTCTTGTTGATAAATGTTGCATAACATTTATAATGTTATGCAACATTATATTAAAATTTTTTTTTTTTTATTAGAATAATACTAATGATGAATAAATACAATGTGATTTTGTTTGTTTTAGGTGTATATACTAAATGGTTCTATGCGTAGTGGTTAGACTCTAGCCCTTGAGTTCAATTTCTGCCAAGACAAGTTTTGACTGTAAACCAATTGGCACTTGTGATCCACAAAATTCAGACTGTTGCTATAAAGCAAAATTGAACAAAGAAATCAATCGATGGGCACTACTATAATTTTTCTAAAATTTTATTTTCAACAGTATTTCACTGTTACTAACAATTTGCTCAAGTATCAATATTCACAACAAGTAGTGTTAGGATTACAACGCCTTCACCATCTGTTACAATATGTAACTATCTTATAATCAACAATAACCAATTGGTGGCTTGTTTCCAAGTGTCTGTGAACTTTATTTTCTTCAAAGGGGTAAAAATAACAATAATTCTGCCAATGATCACTAGCCCAAGCCAAAATCACATTATGCTATGTTCAATGAGTGAGTGTATACTAGGGGTGTATTGACAGCTTGTTCTATTAGCAAGGGTGAAATAGACTGTTTTCTCTCAAGGCTTCATCGCTTCCTGGCTTGCCACCACTTTTGGGTGAATAGTGTTTGCTGTGTTTCCTTCTAGATGACTCGGTCTTTGGCACACTGTTTGCTGCCAGCTCCTTGCCTATCTTATACCTCTATTATAGTCTTTCCTTATCTTGAATCCCTGTCTTGGTGTGATGGACTCCGGGCCAAGACTTTACACTTCTTGTAAATATTTTATTATAGGTTTGTTTATATTTTATATGTCTGTAAATATTTTATTTTATGTGTTGTCCTTTTTTATTATAGCCTTGTTACTCGGTATGCTATCAATTGTCGTTGTTTATGTTGTCATATCAACTCACTAGCTGGCCTAATTATTCACATTGTTAGCCAGTGTTTTTACTCGGCCCTGTTAGCCGGAACAGGCGATTTTATTGTATATAAAGGAGCAACGCTCACTTAGTAGAGCAGAGAAAATGGCCATATGCTCCTCGGCTTGTGAATTCCCTTCACTAATAAAACATTGAAAGAAATCACACGCATTTTATTTCTATATGAAATAGTCTAGATTGTGGCAAGTAAAAGCTGGCAAATTCCTTTACATTGGCTCCTCTCTATTTCTCTCTCCTTCTCTCCACGCCTTCCCTATGTGCTTGCCTTCCTGCTTTTCCGCCAATTTTGCTCCTCTTTTATAGTTGTCCTTAAATCATTGCCAACTGTCATTGGTTGGTTGTGTTTTCCTTGCAGTTATTGCTTCATTTTCTAGCTAATATCTATTTTAGGATCACATCAGTGAGCTAACATTTCCCAATGATGTTGGAATCCCAAAACGGTAGCAAAGAATATTTCAAGTGAAGTATCAAATTGTACAAAACTGGCCATTATTCTAAAACTATTAGTAGTAACATCGTAAAATTATTTTGGCAGTACTGCTCATCATAAAACGCTACTAGTTTACCTTCATGAAGCAAAAAATAATTTTTCATTTTGTGCCATTCTTTTTACAGCCATTTCGTCAATCTTTTTTTGTAAATCTCAATATCGCAGTCCTTGAATAGTTATGCTATAATTTTTACTGCTATACAATACAATATTGTCTAGAATAAAATAATATTATTAGCTATATTTAGCTAGACTAAATAAAGTGCTGTAAACATTTGTTTTGCTGGTGACTGATTGCTGATCTGGTGTATGGTGACTGTCACATAGTTTAACAGGTTATAAATCTGACTGGCTCTTGCAATATTGGTGGTGTGCCTTTAGGTTGAGCTGATCCTCTGTAAAATTGTTTGCTTCGCTAAATATTCATGGATAATTGCTGTAGGATGTTATTCTATTCCATATAAAGTTGTGATTTTCAATAATAATCATAATTTAATCTGATTTTTATGCAGTTTTTCATTCAAACGTTTTTTATTATGATAGTCAGACAACTCCCAATTTTAAAGATGTCCTTCGCGCTCACATCTTATCAGCAGTGATGGCTTAAAACCTCCCAAGCTTAAGAATTGCAGCAGCATAGCAATTGCCTGATACATTATTGTCGGCTTGTGATATATTGAAGTGTTTGAGGAGCTGCTTTGTAGCAGTTGTTGTTTTTTATGGTTCCACACGACTTTTTCTTTCGACTTGCCAGTCATCTATAGTTTCAAACCCTGACATTAACCACTCTATAACTATTATGCTTATTTACACTTGCTTGTTCCTAAATTACAAAGAGTAATCTCAATTGATAATTTGCATAAATTTTTTATTTAGTTATATTTTAAATATACATATATATATAGATATCTCACTGTTTTGTGCATACTTAAATCATTGATAGAAAATAATGACCACAAATAGCTAAAAAAGGTTTTTTAAATTCATTGATTTAAAATGGCACCTCTGTCAATATCACCAGTTTTAAAAGATATGTATTTGCAAGTGTTGTAGCTTAGATCATCACAATAGTGCTTATAGACAATATATCTACATTGTTTCAGATAATGCTGAAAATATAAAATAAAATTTTGCATATTGCCGTCAGCACATGTACGTGCACCATTAATTAAGGTACAACATATATATATAAAAGTGCATGCGTAGTTTAATACATTAGATGAGATAAAAGATTCAAAAACTATAAATAAGATGAGAATACCAGTGTTTGAGCTGCCTAATAATCTGTATAAAAAAGGGAGAATCTCCTTAGAAAAAAAGGAAGAATCTGTTAAGAAAGAAGAAAGACCAACACAAACATTGTGATATAAATAGATGATTATCTTAACAAGATTAATGAGGTAAACTGTAAACATGGTCAGCTGACTTCCTCCTAGTCATTTCATAGGTATGTTCAACATTAGCATAGTGATGTGTCTGTGACTCACTAGAATTATTAACAACACTGTAGACATGATCAGTTGGATCTCTTATCGTCCGTTCATATACAGGTACAGTGTTAGTAGTATCATGGATAGTAACTTGGTCTCTGACTGTGAGTACCTCTCTGTGTGCAGTATCCTTTGTACCTTCTCTAGTTCCTGGAATGAAACGAGAAGATGTCATAAGATAATTATGTTCTATCCTTAAAGCCCTTTCGGATGCGCTATAGAGGCTATTTGCAGAAGTATATATTTTCACATATACCACAGCCAGCCAAAAAAGCTGTACCAGAGAAATATCCCTCTTCATATACTTCTTGACCACACCGTGAAGGCGCCTAGGAAGCGATTGCTATTCTCACATAACTTTCTGGTGCTGTTCATGATGCAGTATTAATGTTCACAGAAACTTGTTACCAAACTTTATTTGCCCTAGCATATATCTTAAGCACAAAATGTCCTTCCTATATGTATTCATACTCACGCCTCCCTATGGTACTTTAATGCTGTCCCCAAGTACATCCACACTCACATACTCCTCTAACACATAATGCTACTGTCCCCAAATGGATCCACACTCACACACTCCTTTCAGTATATAATGATATGATATCTAGTTGTATCTACACTCTTACACTTACCTGCGACATAATAAGGCTGTCCCTAAATGGATCCACACTCACACACTCCTTTCAGTATATAATGATATGATATCTAGTTGTATCTACACTCTTACACTTACCTGCGACATAATAAGGCTGTCCCTAAATGGATCCACACTTACACACTCCTTTCAGTATATAATGATATGATATCTAGTTGTATCTACACTCTTACACTTACCTGCGACATAATAAGGCTGTCCCTAAATGCATCCATACTCACATACTCTACTACAATATAATGATCCCGTCTCTAGATGTACCCACTCTTACTTTCGTCCCCACAACAAAATTAGGTCGCCCAAATATGTATCCACACTCACATACTCCTCTACAACGTAATGATCCAGTCCCTAGATGTATCCACACTCACATACTCTTCTACAACATAATGATCCAGTCCCTAGATGTATACACACTCATATACTTCTCTAGCGCATGATGATTATGTCTCTAGATGTATCCACAATCACATACTATGACATTACCTTTAAATTTCCTGCAGCATAATATGATGATGATTACAACTGCTATCAGCACCACTCCTCCAATAACTATTCCAACAATAGGACCAACAGTCAAGCCAGCAGACGCAGTCGATTTTGTTGTCGTTGGCTGGGTTGTTGGTGGTATGGTTACAGCATCTGTCCATGTCACATTCCAAGTGATGATGATTTCACCCACGGCTACAAGTTTGTACAGGAGCTGTGAACAACATTACATCATTCCTATGTCATTATTTTATGTGAACATTAGTTCAAAGTGGCAGTCTGTATGCAATAATTAAATGTTACAATGAAAATCTGCAAATATGCACCAGTTTGATACTTTTCTTGTATTCAATTATGAAGTTAGCTACAAAGCTTATCATTCTAGGTAAGTTAGTTTTGTTTAAGAATTTTTGTTTCTTGATCAAATAATCTGTTAGTTGAACTGTTTATGTACATGAATTAACTTAATACTTTCAATGGTACTGCCTAACCATATAACTTACAATGATATTAAAAAAAATTATGTCATCATAGAAACCAATATAACCATCTATATAACATAAAGTACCTTAGTATATAACTAGCTGTACTACCTGGCAATGTTCAACTAATAGAAAAGTCTTTGCACAGAAAATTAATTTGTATTTAACATATGACAACATTTGCCATTCTAAATTTCAAACTACATTACCCGAGAAAAGTGTTTTGTGTAGTTGAAATAATTTAGGAGAAAATAAAAACAACTGTAAAGGTTTGCAAACTGAGTCAAACCACTGTAACTTTCAAATTTCATATTACGAGGAAAATGTTTTGTGCCGGTCACAATTGAAAAAAATAAAACAACTATAAAAAGGTTTAGATATCAATGTGAAATAATTAGCAAGTAATAACTAAATTAAATCGGTGTTGCTATGATTACAATAAAATATGATTCAGTAATGATACAATTAATACTAACTGAGAAAACAAAATAAAAATCCTGAATATGTTGAATTAATAATTAAAATTTTTGCATAGAGGTTAGTGGGTATAAAAAAGATTACTGTTCCACTAGAAACTATCCATCAAAACTTTGAATGCGATGACACTAGTACCTCTCGATACTGGTAAAAATGTAAAAATGAGATAGTGTACTGTCTTTGTATGACCGAACAGAGAGAGAAGGTTCAAGCTTTTTCTATGGGATAATATAATTGTCCGCATGAGAACAATCGGCCTTGACCACAGATATAGCAATTAAACCTTACGAAAAATATTTCTTAGCCGGGGCATCGTAACGTGTGGGCACAATGCTAAAATAATAGCTACAGCTGGCCAATCACACGAATACACAAATACACACACAAAATATGAGAAATAAATAGATTGAGAAATATATATAGATTAATTAAGATATCCTTGAAAAGGCTGAGCTTTACATGGTATATTGTGTATTTTAGTTTTTAAACATACTTTCTCCAACCAAGAGCTTTCCATTGAAAAATAATATTACTTGAAGATAATTAAATAGGCCTACTTTTCAGTTTGCTAAAATATCAATCTTGTACAGTACAACTGAATGAGGATGAACATGTCTTATCTTATAGAAATAAACAGTTCAGCAAAAAGAAGGAGTGTAAAGCCTGAAAAAGCTTTCATCTACAGACTTTTTCCAGTTGTCCAATAAAGCTAACTTAAAATTAAAAGCGATAAAATGGCTTGTGAATATTATTGACATGAATTGACGATCATACCTATTAATACCCACATCACCAAAACCTAAAACATTCAAAGACCTCAGTTCATCATATATAACATTAAAAAAACTATTGAAAATTTTAATGACGCTGATGTGCAGCAAAAAGATTGGTTCCTAGTCTATACATATATTACACTTTTGCTTAAAAGCACAGACTCTTCATTGCCATTGTCAGTAACTGAAATTATATAAATACTAGCTGTGCTACCCAGCGTTGCCCGAGTATTAAAAATCAGCTTATAAATTTGAAAAGTAATGAAAGTTGCCTGCCACTTACTATTAGCCTGGCATATTGTCAATGGACAATTTTAGTAAGCTAACCAATGACAATCACTTATTTACGCAATCCCCTGAGTGGTATGCAAAACTGGTATGCGCTCTCATATAGCGACTTATATTGGCAAGCTAACAACTCATTCTCTGTGGCCTATTGGGTAGGGCATCGGACTGGCAAACGGTGGAGTCCGACATCCAATCTTCTTCGGTTCGGATACTTTGTTCCAATATTTTAATAGCCATCGCCGGAAAGTAGTCACTTTCAAACGAACATTTTTATTGAAGGCAGTTGTCCTTAATGTGTGTGAAGACGAATTCTTGAGTTTCTATTCCGATAAATATGGTGCATTTATATGGAAAATGGAAGTTCTAGGATTGCTGATTGAGACCGGCAAAGCTTGAAGTAGGCCAGTTTTTATCACTTCGAATAAGACGTTAATAACAAGTGGAGTCTGTAGCAGTTTGCTTCTATAACTCTTCCTAATGTGTGAGAATAGTTGAAGCCATGGAACACTGTTCTTATTATACTAAATATTTTCCTACAAAACTGCACGGGAGCCAGATTGGTGTTGTTGGTAGCTCGTCGGTATCAAATATGGAATGTTATGAGTTCTAGTCCTGCACATAGCAGTCTTTTAGGAGCACTTTCATTCATTCTCATATTATTTTAAAACTCAACGGTATCAAGGTCTAACGACGATTAGTCGAATTGTAAGTAGTCTAAAGTTCATTTATCTAATAAAATAGATGCTCCTATGACGTAAATTCTAGACAATGTAAAAAATTACATGTATGTGAAGTATTTGCTTCGTACTACGCAAAAAAATTCCATATAGCGTAAAGTGTCAAGTCTGGCAAGACGTCGACTTTGATTTGACTGTTAGTTTACCGTAAAACCTCTAACTGAATGCCACCTCTATTTGATCGCCACTACGAGTGAAAAGTTGAAAAATAAAGAGCCACCCTTTATATGTACGCCACTTTCACTTGACCGCCACTTTGACCATCTTTGATCTTCATGAACCCATAATATCAAGTGATCAGTAGAAAAGTGTTGACAAAACTGTACTAATAATGACTCGATTACATTAATAACAGTCAACTCTCTTGTTGTCTAACTCTACAGCATTTTCACTTTTTTTTCGTTGAAACTTTGAAAGCAACGCCATACAAATGATTACTAACTGTATTAGGCTAATAATAGTTCCTTGTTTAACGCGGTCTTATACTTTGAAGAACAAATAAAAAAACGGTTCGCAAGATTTGAGCCAAAGGTTTAGCGAGCAAACTTTTATGCATTTCATACATGCTAAATGCAGCGCGTAAAAGTTTTGCTCTGCCAAAAAATGTTAGGACGCTAATATTGATTAGTTCAGCGGTGCAGACGAAGAGTTGAGGCCAGAACATATTGTGAAAGGTATCGCACAACTAAAAGACGTTCGCTCCATCGAAAGCAACAATCAGAATGCAGCTATCCGAGCAATCGATAAAAAATTTTTGTTTTAAAGACCTTCATTTTTGTTTCTGCATGTAATACAAGTACGGTTCGTTTATGTCACTTGTTCATGAATATATATTTGTATCCTTTGATAGATCATCATTATATAACTTATAAACATGCAGATCTATAGCATGTTATTTTATAGCATTCTTGCGGCTATCTTAACACGGCTTACAATGGATCGATGCTCATAACTACACTTCTACTGCTCATAAAAAACTCGTTTTGGCTGCAAACTGTAGCAAACATATCAATGGGTGCAATGAGCTTTTAGGCAACTTTGTTAAATATAGATATAAAATAGAAATATGTCCTCAAATTTAGTATGAAATTAAAATTGCCAACAAATTGCAAAGAAGGACACAGGCTATAATATCATCGCCGGTTAGCTGCAAACAATAGATAGCAACTGGTAGAGATAATTCTCTGTTTCTCGATGTATATTTATTAAAAGATCTTTGACAAGTTGGAGGTAAGTTAGCAGATTTATTGCACCCAAAAGGTTTAATATCGCTCTACTGGAAAAAGAGAGCAAAACATAGGCGACATTCACTTCACCCGTAATAGGGCTAAATTTTTCTTCGAAAAATTCGGACAAGCCATTTGAAATATACTCCGCCAGCCTCTATTTGAACACCGCCTTCAATTGACCACCACTACAGGGGAAGGGTTGAAAAATAGAGCGCCATGGGGTTCAATTAGAGGTTTTACCGTATATTGCCATAATTGCAGTTGAAACAAACGCCGCATGTATAGCACTATAACTATCATATGTAACCTTCGCAACATTCCAGCTCATTGCAATAGATTGTTAAATGTTTCGACAAAGAGGAGAATAGAATAGCTGCACAGCTGTTCATCAATAAAATGGCGATCGATTGACGCAGGTGTCACACAGCGTTGATCACAAAGTATTAGGATTCAAAGATTTCAAATAGATGCGGAAACAGCTTGTGTTCAACACCGCATTCAAGAGTGTATGAGAGACTCCATTGCACACCACATAATAAATTACCAACAGAAAGACATTTTAAATGAAAATGTGTGCGATACACAATGAGGCTACTCACATTCAATAGATGCAGTACAGTTGAACTGTTCTGTTTGACCATTCTGACGAGAGTCCATATCAATTACCAGCTGATCCGTATCTGAACAAGTACTGCATGACCACTTGTAGGTAGGAAGAGAACTGGAGTCGGTCAACACTTTACAAGTGAGTGTAAGAGGCCCTCCAGGGTTATGTTCTAAATCATAATGAGGCTCCTCTCCATAGTCAATATCTGTAACAGGATTAAATCGTAATATTGTAAATAGGAACAATAGTAATAATAATGAAGGAAATTGGAAGTAGAGATAACTCTAAATAACATAATTCATTTAGCCATCCATAACTGAAACTTAAATATTTTTTCATGATTAAATTTGCAGAAATAAAGATTGATGTTTGTTTGTCTATTGGTTCATGGCAAGATACAAGAACAGTATTTTAGTTCATTTCATGGGAAGTGATATCCGTAGCAGTTACATGAATGATGTGTCAGGGTTGGTAACAACAATAAATGATCCCGTCATATGTGTCATCATATTGTTGAGTATATTTATTGCTCTGTGCCAATGCTGATACAGTTGGTCGCAGATTGATCTTCCAGATTTAACTTTTCTTGGTTGGTGATATTTTTTTGACAGACATGATCAGGCCTGTATTCCCTGGTTGCAAATTGGGGCGGCTAATGTTAGGCGACTAGTTATGAGCATCTAGGGGTTTGGAGGGGCGGTATCAGCCCCCTCAACAGGTTTCTTTCACGTAGGGCCTCAACCGGGCATCTCACTTAAAGTTTTAAAAGATTTTATCGGAAAGTATAAACATGTTTTCTATTATTTGAGATTTGTTTGTTTTAGGTGATGTGACTGCCAGGGCATTTTCAGATTAAAATAGGCTAAACTTGACCGCAGTTGAAACGCTCAGAAAAAGACATCTTTTTTTAGCGTTTCAACAAAGATCAATTTTGCCGATTTTATTTTAAGTTCATCTGAAGGTTTTTACGCTTTCGTCAGGCCATTGCCAAACGGATGTTTGGTAAAACTTGACCTTTTGCAAACCTTTATAAAAGTCGTTAACAAAAATATTTTGCCGATCATCATAATAATGACGCCCAAGAACTATTAAAAGTTAACGTTTATCTCTATGGCTTGGAATAAAGTGGTATTCTACAGCGATAAAAACCGTTCCCGTAGCCATTGGGCAAATAACTGTTCCAAGCAATGATGTTGAGGTCGAGTTATCTAAAGCAGTTTATCATTGTGTGGGAACCGACCAAACAAATCTGTTCAAGTTAACCTTGTGTTTGAGATGAAATGTTACATTTTAACCGAGGGCGAGTTATCCAAGTTTGACTGTACTTAGCAGTGAAAAATTCCCAAAAGGTTGGGGCAGCTCAGCCGGCCAGCCGCCCCAGGGAATACAGGCCTGTAATGATAGTCCAAGAAACAAATGGCAGCAAGCAATCAAATTCCATTATCGACATTGTGTTCGTGATAAAATTTTACCATACATTTTATCTGAGGGCGAGTTCTCCGAGTTTGACTATACTTAGCCGCCAAAAACTCCTAAAAAGTTGGGGCGGCTGAGCCGGCCAGCCACTCCAGGGAATACGGGCCTGGACATGATCACTTCATTTTTATCGATATAATGTAACAATCATGCCAATATAAGTTCTGTCAATTTTACATGTGTTATGCAGCCAACAGCTATAATTTTTTTAAACTCTGATGAACCAATCTTTCATTGAACGAACTAGTGGCGTGGACAGGGCCACATTAAGCGAAAAGCTAAAGATGTTCTTGAAAAAGCAGTTTTTGTTAAGGCTAGCGACTGCCAATGCGTTAAAGAGGTAAATATATATTTCTACAAACGCTGAATAGATTTATGTAGTCAAAAGACTGACTATATTTTAAATTTGAAATGTCAATATTCTTACATGGAACATAAACGGCGTGTAAGACAAAAAAATATTTTGGGTCACCCTCATCATCCATCAAAGCTCTGAAAAATCTGACATGTGCAACTGTTCTTTCCATTGTAAGAGAATTTTGATTTTCGTAACGAAAATGAACATTAAAAGTGATGAAGCCACTTTATTACAAAAATAGTTGAACTCAGGCCTTTTGGTCCACAATGCCAATGTTCATAATGAAAAGAATAGACCTATTTATCACCAGTACAGTTTGCATGAAATTTAAGAGTGGGTCATCGTGTCTAAGATTGGCTTAATTATTAGTTTCCCTAAAACACAACTTACAGGAAACACAGTTTAGAGAACCTACAAATATTCCATGTAACAATTGTGGTTACGTAGTCAGTTGAGCTATTCTGGTAGCAATATGAAAATCTTTTCTAAAGATGGTTCAGCAACCAAAGATATTGAGCACAATTATAGCGGAAACCATGACTTTGAATATACAGTCTGAATTGTTTTGGCTGTGAAATTCTGCAGAAGGGCAACCTCGGAGGGCTAAATAAAACCATCTAGGATAAAATGACAAAATCTGAGTCGTTTCCTTGCTTGTCATCTGAATAAGACAAAGGAAACATGAAACATGTTATAGAGTCTACTCAAATATACTTTGGTATAATGAACAATAGAAGAACAGACTAAACTTACAGCGAGGCTCCAGATCTTCTGACTTTATTATGTTGTCAGGGTAAATATTCTCCAGGACTGAATGAGTTGTGTCTTTACATCTTAGAGTCAAACCCACTCTATCTTCTATTACAGGTGTGTAACTATTGCTGATCACAACCACAATATTTCCTCTCAACACCTCTGTAACACATAGATAAAATTACAATCAGAACTTAAAGTTCCACAATAACAATAATAACTACAAAGCAACTAGATCTTCATTAGAATCCAAAATATAATAATGTTACTTCAGTAATTACTAGTCATCCTTGACACTAGCAGTAATAAACTAACACTTATTTTAGCATTGTTCTTATGCAAACAAACCTCGTGCAACTTTTAAAAACGCATAAGTTACCCTCAGTACTGCAAATATTAAATGCAGAAAATGCAGCATAGGCATCAGGTTGTTTGGGAAACTCATGTATTAATATACAAATTACTGCTGATAAAAGCTATATATTTCTGTTAATAGAGGCTAGCTGCCGGGCCCGTATTCCCTGGGGTGGCTGGCCGGCTGAGCCACCCCAACTTTTTAGGAATTTTCCGCGGCTAAGTACAGTCAAACTCGGATAACTTGCCCTCGGATAAAATGTAACATTTCATCTCAAACACGAGGTTAACTCACTGACCTCTATTACCAGGTTGTATAGGTCAGTGGGTTAACTCGAACGGATTTGTTTGGTCTGTTCCCGCGCAATGATAAATTGGCTTCAGATAACTCAACCTCAACATCATTTATTCGAAAAGTTATTTGCTCAACGGCTATGGAGGCGGTTTTTACTGCTGTAGAATATCACTTTATTCCAAGCCATAGAGACAAACATCAACTTTTAGTAGTTTTTAGGCGTCATTATTATCATCATCAGCAGCAAAATATTCTTGTTAGCGACTTTTATAAAGGTTTGCAAAAGATCAAGTTTTACCAAACATACGCTTGGCCATGTCCTATCGAAATCGTAAAAACCTCCGTATGATCTTAAAATAAAATCCGCAAAATTGATCTTTGTTAAAGCGCTCAAAAGAAAAATATGTCTTTTTTTGAGCGTTTAACTGCGGTCAAGTTCTGCCTATTTTAATTTAAAAATGTCTCGTCAGTCACATCACATAAAACAAATCTCAAAAAATAGAAAAATGTTGATACTTTCCGATAAAATTTTTTAAAACTTCACATGAGAGGCCCGGCTGAGGCCCTACATGAGAGACACTTGTTGAGGGTTTACACCGCCCCCTCTATACCCCCAAGTGTTCATATCTAGTCGCCTAACATTAGCCGCCCCAACTTGCAACCAGTGAATACAGGCCTGCTAGCTGCACAACAGCATCCTAACACAATTATTAACAGTGAAATAAACTTTATCATATGAAATTTGTACACTATGTCATAAAATTCCATCAAATGTTTGTAATTTTGTATCTGAAAGTATTTCAAACTCGTGACAAAAAGATTCTCAGAACAGATTCTCGAAGCAGGAAGGCTTATACAAAATTGAAACATTACAAAAAATATACAAACAATATAGAATATATATAATGTTGGTTTCAACATTACTTAGTATAAGCTTTAAGATGTTTGCTGAATATTTTTCTATCACCACTCCTACTACTGAACCTGCATATGGCCAATCCTGAACTTTCATTGGCTTGTTTCCACACTATAGTAACAACTAACAACATATACTTTTTTGTAGATTATTACCAGCCACTCAGAACTTGGTTTGCATGTTTAAGTTTGGATGATTTTTCTTTCTGCTGACGTACACTATGTTATCGTGACACGCGTGAAGCGCATCATGCGGGTTTGGAGTTGTGTACAAGTTGCGTTATCATGTGAATGAAGTGTTTCTATGGACATTGGCATGATGCGGATTGACTCCTGCCCCTTGTTGAAAAAAGGTAAGGAATTGTATGCTATAAGTTGATAATTAGCGATGCATACAATAGCCACGCAGAAACGTGAAACTCGATCAAGGGAGAACAACGAAAGTATTCAAAATTGAATAGCTGGTGCGGTATTTTAATGCGCATGAATCACAACTGCTGTTTCCATAATTCGCAAGCATGATGGATTCGATAAAGTTTTGCGAAGCACTACACTTGCTTAGCTTACAGATTTATACCATTTACATGATGCGGTTAACCTGAGGATTGGCTCAAATGTGCAAGTCATGCGTGTCATGAAAACATAGTGAACATCAATCAGATAAGTTTGCTACACCCAGTGGTTTTCATGTAATCACCAATAATGAACATCATTACTGTAAGATTCATTCACCAGCAATATATTTCTTTTTGACTTCGTATAATACAAGGGTCAAAAATTACATGAGTTTTCTGTTATGAAACCACCTGTTAGAAGTTTTAGTGCTTTAGGTCAAGTTGTGAGACTTGAAAATTGAATATGGAGTATGACTTGAAATTACAGCAAAATATTAACAAGTATTAGCCTATGCAAAATGATCCACTACTAACTGTGGCAGAAAATATAACATTTTGATTGATTTTGATAGCTGTGACCACACCAAGCAAGGCAATTATATTATCACCTTGCAAACTGGATGTGAACACAGAATACAATAAGTCAGCTGGTGAATAAACTTGGCAGCACACTAGCTCATATATTTTTGTGTGCTGTTAGTTATTTAATAAAATAGTATAAAGATTCATCTCAGTATATCACTCACTAACTGTATATGTATCACTAACCATATTCATATACTGAGTCAGGACTCCCTCCAGTAGATGTACAGTTGAATGTGAACTCTTTTTCTTCTATTATCTGATCTGGTCTGTTCATTACAAGATTCTCAGGTTTAACTACAACAGAGCACACGATATGTGAACAAAAATCAGACAGACAAGAAAAGAGAATACAAAAAAGCAGACAGTCTCAGACAAAATTTGTTAGAGGTTTTATCAGACCGTATCAGTATTTTTCAATCATTTGTGATTGTTTTTGATCTTTGAGGTCACCTGATTGCCAGGATGTTTCAAGATTAAAATCAATAAAACCTGATCGCAGTTAAAACATTCAGATCACGTGAAAGTGTGATTATGATGTCTATAATTGCAAAGAGACCGACAGAATAAATGTGACTAATGCTTCAACTTGAACGCAATAGCTTATATAAACTATCACAATGATAACAACTGGTGACATAATTTTGGACATATTCTTCCTTCTGAGCATTTGAACCGCGATCAAGTTTTATCGATTTTAATCTTGAAACATCCTGGCAGTCAGATCACCTCAAACATCAAAAACAATCACAAATAATAGAAAAATACTAATACTTGCTGATAAAACCTCTAAATATTTTGTAAAAGTTCATCTTTAAGCTGTGCTTTATACCGCACTTATCAAGTTTTGTAATATTAGTAGAAGTGGTAATAAATGGAAGACCATGCTTAGCATAGAACTAAATATATGACTCAAATCAATTAATTAAAACTCCACAAATACATCTAGCAACTACTGCAGTAGAGAAAGTAAAGAGGAGACAGTCTCAGACTAGTAAAAGTAGAGACACTGGACCTTATAAATCAAGCAAAAGCAAAAATATAAAATAAAAAGATGAATAAATCCATTGAAGTTATGTCAATGCAAAGTTTAGGTAGGTTAGGATAGACTAGTTCAAGATGTCTAAGACCACCTCTGTACATATACACTCTAAGCCTCCCATTTCCCATTCTCAACATAAATGGAAATTGGGCCAAACGAAACATGATGTTTGCAGACAAACTAGACACAAAATACTGGAACATTCAGACAGACATAATAATAAAACATTCTGCTAACTAATAAATAATTAAGAGATGGTAACTAATAAACTTTGATCTCTGGAGCCTTTTGAGTTAGGTACTGTAAAGAAACCACACAACAGTGCAGTTACAAGGTGTTAGTAAATAAAGTGTAAATAGAAATTTTTCATAACATAATTTAGTAGTACCAACTTGTAATACACAGTTTAACCATAGTCTGGCATGATACAAGCTCTTAAAAGCTCAAAAACGAACAGTTAATCGCAGCCATCATGAAAACGCCATATGATTGGGAATTGGGACGTAGTTGAACACGATGGCTTCTGTTTACACTTTCACGCAACCTCATTCGTCCAAATATTTTCACAAATATACTTCACGCATTCAATGAAACCATGTCTATTGTTCTTATGCGTCCATTTCATCATCCTTGTAATGCTGTCACTTTAAACACTGATATCTCAAACCTACCATAAAAGATTTAATTTTTTAACCTTAGCTCGAAGGAACACATATCATCATCTGATGAACATAAGGACCCTGTTGGTCACCTATGATGGTTGAAAATTTTTTTTTCAGAAACTGTTTGTGCCATGTGGCAGGAAGTATAGGTCACATGATCAGATTACGACTAGATGAGTAGACCAAGCTGAAATGAAACTGTAAAGTAGCGAGCATCTATATTTGATAGGCCTAAGGGCTTTCCAGTAGAACCCGAAGTGTTTGTCATAAACTAGTGCTACGAGACAGACGTTTTATATTAAACTTTTTATTGACCTTCTACGTATTTCACGTGATAACATCACATGTCAAAACAATAACCACTTTGAGTTAGGCACGTCATCAAAATAAAGAGATTTCAACCTACGGCATTTTCATGATGGCGGCGATTAACTGTTCGTTTTTGAGCTTTTAAGAGTTTGTAATCACATTACCACATATTTTGCACCTACAACACAGCAGAGTAAGACATGGTGAATCTTTTGATACCAAATAACTGTAATGTGAACTTTGTTGCAAGTCAACCTTTAAAAATATTTAACCGATGACATTTTGCCAAAAGGGATTTTGCCTTACGTGGCTTCTTTTAAACTGAAAGCGGTGGAGGCTACAAATATAACAAGCAATGTTGAAGCAGAAAATAGATTTAGAGTGGAGGAGAGTAATATTAGACGATTTTTATCGAACCAATTAAATATTTGGCAAACCAAATATTTGACATCAGCGAATGTAAGTTGTCCTAAACTGTTGTAATGCGTCTGATCATCACGAAGCAGAAATACATGTAGCTATAAAAGTCTTTTTGCAAAGCGAAACTAAGCTCAGTATGAGATGCAAACATGTATTCCATTGACTCACTGCGATCAGATGAACGTTTGCTTTTGATTAGAAGGGCATGATTGGCCACTACTTATGATAATGCAACTAACTCACCAATCAGAACCCTTTTGTACTAAGCCTACAAAAGTAACACCATTTCCACAACCTTTTGCTTTGATAGGTACATATGCGTGTTACAATTTATAGGGCCGGCTTATACAGGAGATGGATAAGCTTATTTGCAGGGATATACAGTACATTATAATAATGCTCAAAACTAATATTTGATTTTAATAAAGAAATATTAAATATTCAGCATTCAAAGTTTCTGGAAACATTAACAACTTGCAAAAGATTAGAGGGGCTGAAAACTCGGAAAAACACTAAGAATGAAAAATACACCACACACATAAACTGTACACTTTTCCTAGTTTTAATTAAAGTAAATTATACCATGTATCACTCCATGATCACATAACATCTGTTCTTTAGCATTAACCCTATAATATTTATTAAGGAATATTCTGTAATGTTTTTTAGCTGTGGAACTATTTAAATGACTTACAACATATTACACCTTATTTAACATGCAACAGTCTGGACAAAGAAAGCAAGACAAGAAGCAACTTGCTCTTATGACATATTCAAAAACATGCATTAGTGAAAAAAATATCAAGGCATATCAGTACCATCAACTTACCATTGATAGTTGGGATGGAAAATGATGCAGAGCTCTCAATAATTAATAGGAAGTCAGCGAAACATCTAAAGTCAACACCAAGCAAGTCATCTGATACGATTCCTGTTATGGAGAAGGTGAATGGAGGAGCAGCAGCTGCAGCTTCACAGTAAGCTTGATCTATTCTAGAAAATCCTGGAACTCCTGCTATCAGACCATTATTAGCTGTCCATGCATTAGCAAAACCATCAAAGGCACAACTAGACTTATTATCTGTTGTATAGGCACCAGCAACGAGGTGAACAGCAATAACATCTGCATCACCACTAGCAGTACATGTTAGAGTTATCGACTCATCTCTATAGAATGAAGGATAGCCTGTGGAATCTACAGACAATTCAATTTCATTTCCTACAATCATAAAAGAACCACAAGGCATTATATGAAACAACTCAACAAGGTAAGTTCATGTGTACAATAACCTTTCGTCCTGAGTTGTATAATCAACCTACAGTACATAAAGTAACTGTATACTAAGATGCTAGTAATTCTAGTTAATTCAGCACAAGAATAAATAAATAAATACTACAATAACTTTATGTATCAAAAAGAGCTAAAAAATTTATTTTTGCTCTGCGCAATTCAACAAGATACCAATACTAGTTCATGTATTATCAGGATGTATACAACATTGTCCATACAGTGATGGAATTTATAAGTCATTGTGCATAGCTCGACGCAAGAGACAACATTCATGATGCCCCAATTCTGTAACACTCATTTTCATTCCTATTTATAACATTGCATTTTAAAAAATTGCTCTTCAAAGATAAACCTCTTTTTAATTTTCAGTTATATAACTTGCTTTATTTATATATTTGCTCTATTTATCTGTTTATCTATATATTTTTTTTCAAAGTTTGTGGATATGTGGGTAGTTCCAGCTATAGCAATCTTGGAATAAAGAATCCGCACCGCACAAGCTATGCGCACCGTTCTATGCTAAGCATGGTCTTCCATTTATTACCACTTCTACTAATATTACAAAACTTGATAAGTGCGGTATAAAGCACAGCTTAAAGATGAACTTTTACAAAATATTTAGAGGTTTTATCAGCAAGTATTAGTATTTTTCTATTATTTGTGATTGTTTTTGATGTTTGAGGTGATCTGACTGCCAGGATGTTTCAAGATTAAAATCGATAAAACTTGATCGCGGTTCAAATGCTCAGAAGGAAGAATATGTCCAAAATTATGTCACTAGTTGTTATCGTTGCGATAGTTTATATAAGCTATTGCGTTCAAGTTAAAACATTAGTCGCATCTATTCTGTCGGTCTCTTTGCAATTATAGACATCATAATTACACTTTCACGTGATCTGAATGTTTTAACTGCGATCAGGTTTTATTGATTTTAATCTTGAAACAACCTGGCAATCAGATGACCTCAAAGATTTGATCTCGGACCCTCTGCTTCGCCAGTCTGACTGCCTTACTAATTCAGCCGCACAAGCTTGATAGATTCTAATGCGATATATGTCGGTATATGGGAGCAAATACGCACCGGCTTTTTGTTACTATGCAGGGTGATAGTATAACGTCACGAGAAGCTAGTAGCTCTTATTAGTAAGCTTACTCAAACTATCCATTGGCAATGTGCCAGGCTAATAGCATGTGGAAGGCAACTCTCATTACCTTACATTGTTTATAAGCTGATTTGTAATACCCGGGCAATGCCGGGTGGCACAGCTAGACTTCTATATATATATATATATAGATATATATATATATATAGCAGTGTCGGTGCTATATATATATAGCAGCTATTATATAATAATAGCTGTAGTTGGAGGGATAGACATACTTTGAGAAATATATATATATATTTCTCAAAGTATGTCTGTCCCTCCAACTACAGCTATTATTAGCATAGCGTAGCTGGGCAACAATGCTGACGCAATGTCATTGCCTACCGGCATTACAAACTTACTAACTAGCTTAGTGGAATTTTCCATTGGCAATGTGCCAGGCCACTTGGCAATGGCCTTCCACTTGCTGGAGAGTTGCCTGCCAGCAAGTACAGTGGAAACTCGGTTCTCGAACACAATCCGTTCCAGAAGGTTGGTCGATAACCGAGTTGTTTGAGATCCGAAACAGGTTTTCTCATTAGAATTAATATATATAAGTTTTAATCCGTTCCAACACCCTGAATGTTTACCTTTTAAGTATTTTATACATTATTTTATGCATGAAATCGCACATTAAAATGCTGACCAACACATAAAAAGCAATGTATATCTCAGAAAATGTTAAGCAAAATGACAAAGACACAAATAACATAAACATAAATGTAACCCAGGCTAATCGTACATTCGCGTTGTCGTAATCTTTCATACGAAAGATTACGCTAACATGAACGTGTAAAAATTAAAAAGAAGGATAAAAAAAAAGAATTATGAATAGGATTTTTTACTCGGCTACAGAATGTTCTTTTCTCTTAAAATATCTATCCAATGACACTTGCTTCTGCCTTCTTTTTAGCACTTTTCGGAAGTGGTTCATGATAGTGTCGTTAAAGTCATTGATGACTCTGGTGGCTGCAACTTTATCGGCGTGGTGGAGTTCGACAAAATGTTGCAGTTGAGCGAAACGACAACAGTTGGTCACAGAGAGAGCAATCTACACCCGTACGCCGCTCAGCATCCCCCTCACGTACGCACTCATGCGTCGTACCGGCGTTCGAACTCCGATTTTTGTTCGAACTACGAAGCAAGAATTTCTTGAATTTTTTGTTCAGACTCCGATTTGTTCAAACTGCGAGTCGTTCGAAAACCGAGGTTCCACTGTAGTAGGCAAATCTCATCACTTCTCATTGTTTATAAGCTGATTTTTAATACCCGGGCAATGTCGGGAGGCACAGCCAGTATGTATGTAAAACTCAGTGTCTGTAGTCATTTTTCCAGTCATAGCAATTAACATCTAGCAATGAAAAATCTACTTAACACTGAATTGGCACTTGCAAGTCTACAGAAAGGCGTGTTTAACCACTGCTTTAAGCCTCCTTATCAATCATAACTACATGTATTTTATCTATCCTTATCACGATTGAAACGTTCGAAATAAGTACATGCATGTACTTTTTATTATTAATTAGTATTACTTTTCGCATTTGTTTTCCAAATTAAAAAGATTTAAAAGCCTCATAATCATTACATATTTTTAAAATTTTTCACTATCAATTCCGCTACTTTAATTTCTAACGTGCTGTTAAATGCCAGCCATTTCTGGTTCTTCCTATGGGCAATCGCTAAAAACTTTAAACGCTAAAAACTATAGTGGCTGATGGCAGCCATTTAGAAATCTCATAATCTCGACCCGAGATGTTCATAATCTCGGGTAGAGAATTTACCGATGAGGGGTAGGGCTTAATCCAGAAGTGCAAAGGTTTAGTCAGCACCAAGCGATAAGGTTTTAAACCACTGCAAATGTTTAGTTGGTGAGAAATTGAGTCAGTGATCTTTTTGTTTTGTTTAAAGGTTGACTTGCAACAAAATTCACATTACTGATTTATTTGGTATCAAAAGATTCACCATGTTTTATTCTGTTGTGTTGTAAGTGCCAAATATGTGGAAATGTGATTACAAGCTCTTAAAAGCTCAAAAACGAAAAGCCGCCGTAGATTGGAATCTCTTTATTTCGATGACGTAGCCACGAAATTTGGTTATCGTCTTGTCACGTATGTTCTCACGTGAATTGAAAGGCCAATATAACGCTCGATATAAAACTTATCGTAGTACTAGTTTATGACAAACACTTCGGGTTTCATCGAAGACTCCGTACCAAATATAGATGCTCGCTACTTTACAGTTTTGTTTCGGCCTGGCCTAATCGGCATGTTGTAATCTGATCATGTGACCCAATACTTCGCAAACAATTTTTGCAGCACTTTTCGATTAACACAGGTGACCAACAGGCTCGCCTTGATTATCAGACAATGACATGTACTCCTTCGAGCTAAGGGCTAAAAAATTAAAACAAATTTTTACGGTAAGTTATAAGATATCACTGCTAAAAGTGACAGCATTACGATGACGATAAAACAGACGCGTAAGAACAATAGACATAGTTTTATTGAATGCGTGAAGTATATTTGTGAAAATATTTCGACGAATATGGTTGCATGAAAGTGTAAACAGAAACCATCTTTCACAACTACATCACATTTGAGCCGTTTTGGAAAGGGAACCCAAACTACGGCGGTCTCATGTGGCTGCGATTTTCTGTTCGTTTTTTAGCTTTTAAGAGCTTGTAATCACCTTTCCACATATTTTGCACCTACAACACAACAGAGTAAGACATGGTGAATCTTTTCAAATCAAATAACTGTAATGTGAATTTTGTTGCAAGTCAACCTTTAACAAAATAAAACATGCATTTTTTAAAACAAATCTCTAATTAAAAATATGAGATCTTTCCTCAAAATAACATAACGTATTTACATAGCCGTTTATCGTAGTTTTTTCGTGTTAAGAAGAAATGGTAACATGCTCACGAAACAGACAAAAAACTTCTCAAAAATACACCATTAATTCTTCTGTATTCGTTTATATATGATAAATATCCTACATACGTTGTAATATGATTGCACATTTGTAACACAGTATTACACAAAATATTGACTCGTTATGATTATGATTTGAACAAATAAAATGCACATTAAAACAGTTGTCCACTTTGTTACCATTCTGAGAGCTTGAAAAGATTCTATTTCATTTCACTTTAACTATTTATGTTACCATCTCGTGAGGCATTGATTGTGAAAAGGAAGGCAACAGAAAACATCTCATATTTTTAATTAAAGATTTGCCTTAAAAAATGCATGTTTTATTTTGTTAAACATAACAAAAAGATTACTGACTCAACTTCTCACCAACTAAACATTTGCCGTGGCTTAAAACCTTGTCGCTTAGTGTCAACTAAACCTTTGCACTTCTGGATGAAGCCTCACCTCTCCTCGGTAAATTCTCGACCCGAGATTATGAACATCTCAGGTCGAGATTACAAGATTTCTAAATGGCCACAATCAGCCACCATAAAAAACTGATGTGATTTCTACGTTTCTACCAGTATCGAAAGGTACCAGTATAATTGTGTTCAACATTTGGATGGATGCTTCTGCTGAAGAGTAACATTTTTATACACACACTCCTACATGTAGGCTATTCATGTAAACATGTGTGTACAATGTGTGTGTGTGTGCACGCGTGACACACATTATACACATGAATACAATCTAGAAAGACTACATCAAATTCATTCAGAATAGAGCTCTGTTCACACCCGCGATAGACCGTAACAACTAGCTACATTCAGAAAAGCTGACCTTGACCCTCTCATTCAATAAACTGTTGCATATTTAGACTAAAGACAGCAGACCAAATACTATATCATTATTATACTTATTATTGCTGGAGTATCACACTTAGACTTAGTTCAACTTACCAGTAAAAATAGATGGTACGGTGAGAGCTGCTAGTGAACAGAGTATGAATAAGACTCTGAAACAAAACAAGGCAAGTCAGATTATAGAAAACTATCAATAGAATGAACAACACGACATCAAAAGAAATTACAGCTCTATCAACTCAAGTTACAATGAGCGTTGTTACGTGAACAGCTGAATTTATCCACCAAACTTAACATCTCAGAAGAATTTCTTTCAAGTGCTTAGCAAGTCGCTGCCCAAATTTGGGTTTCTGCATGACATAAAAAGTGGTGCTCTTTGGTTTGCAAGCTATTTTGAGAGGATTAATGGTTGCACAGAGTGTAATACAAAAATGAATATAACAACAAACATCATATAAAAGGCCATTTCTGTGAATTCTATGGCATACCCATAGCTTCAACTTCTGTTATACAGTGAAACTAAGCTGATATTTGCCTCATTTGACGTTTCTCTATAGAAATGAGATGGTCAAGCGCTGACTACTACACACTTTTATAGCTGCATTACCAATAGTTAATATAGGCATATGTAGACCTATAGGATAATATGAAATATCTGAAAGCCCAACACCACCACACCTAACTTGTGCTGACATTTGTTCTGTATGTCAAAACTTGCGCACTAATAATGAATCGTCTTGATTAATAACAATGAATTCTCTCGTTGTCCAACTCTAAAGCTTTTCACTTTTTTCATTTAAACTTTAAAAGCAACACCATAGAAATAATCAATAACGGTCTCAGGCTAATAGTAAGTTCCTTGTTTACCGTGGTCTCGACACTTCGATGTACATATATAAAAATTGTTTGCAATAAAAATGGTTTAAATTTATGATGGTATATGAACTTTAAAAGCAACACCATAGAAACACTTAATATCTGTCTCAGGCTAATAGTAGTTCATTGCTTAATGCGGTATTAATGCTTTGATGTACATGTATATGAAAAACGGTTGATAAGTTTGGACCAAAGGTTACATTTAGCGAGCAAAACTTCTACACTTTGCATTTGGGCTAAATGCGGCACGTAAACGTTTTGCTCTGCCGAAAAAAATGTTTGGATGCTAGTATTGACTAGTTCAGCAGCGCATAAAAAGAAATGAGGTTGGAAGACCTTGTGGAAGGTATTGGACAACTAGAAGATGTTTGTTCCATCAAAAGCAACATTCAGAACGCAACTATCTGAACAAACGATGGGAACATTTGTTTTAAAAACGTTAATCTTTGTTTCTCCATGTAATATAAGTATGGTTCATTTATCTCACTTGTTCATGAATGTATATTTGTAGCATTTGTTAGATTATTCTTATATAACTTACAAACTCGCAAATTTATAGCATACTATTTGTTAGCATCATTGCGATAATCTGATCTTACAATTGATCGACGCTCGTAACTGTCCTTCTATTGCACATAAAAAGCTAGTTGTGACTGCAAACTGTAGCAAACATATCAATAAATGCAATGAGTTTTTATGCAACATTGGTAAAAATGAATATAAAATAAAAATGTCTTCAACTTTAGAATGGATTAAAAACTGAAAATGCAAAAAATTGCAAAGAAAGACACCGGCTATAATATCAATGCGCGTCAATCGCAAGCAATAGATATCAACTGGTAGGAATATTTCTAGGTTTTTCAATGCATATTTATTAAGAGATCTTTGACAAGTTGGATGTAAGTTAGCAGATTTATTCTCTTCAAAAGGTTTAATATCGCTCCACCGAAAAAAAAGAGCAAAACGCGTATAGGCAACATTCGCTTCGCTCGTACGACGGTTAAATTTATTTTCGCCAAATTCTGATGAGCCATTTGAAAAATACAACGCCAGCCTCTATTTGAACGTCGCCTCCAATTCATCGACACTATAGATGAAGGGTTGAAAAATAGATGTGTTTATGCCATGGTGTTTATTTAAAGGTTATACGGTAATTTACACACTTATATTTATTGTGTTTCTTTTGATCCGTTCCACAGCTAAAAACTTGATGATTAATACATCAATTGACTGCATATGGCATTGAAATAATTGCTTAGTACAAAAACACGTAGAAAATCAAATGTGAAACTTGAATTGTATACAAAAAATTACACTAAGAAAGTTTTTAACAAAACACTATCATTCTACTGGCATATTGACTTTGCATTAAATACCTATGGAAGATCAATGTAGGCAGAAGTTAAAATAGAAGCTAGTCTAACTTAAACTATGTGAAATTTGTATAAATATATGTTTTTTATACACCTTCATTTACCACCTTTTTTTCTCATAGACATCTAATGAACTGATATCAGTGTTATAACATCTGCTGATATCATCAGCTATCAACAAAAATCCTAACATCGATATCAACATATTGTAGGTATTAAATGATGTAAGGTTGTTACACAGAGTAAAATTGGGTATAGCCATTTTCACTAACATATCACAAGTCACTGCTTAGTATAATGCTAAAACCAATTGACTAAACACTATAAACTCACCCAAGATGGCGCATCTTAAGTGTTTCCATAAATCTCAAGATGATGGACTTCGGTTTAACGATCTTAAAATCCTTGCAAAGGACAAAAAACAGAGATAATTGCATGCCTGACAACGGAAAGAATGAAACTTCATGTTTGAAAGAATAAACATATATATACACTTTTTCCACTTGTAATGTCATAATTACACTAGTTTGATAAACTTCCGTTTGATAAACTAGTTTGACAACTTCCGAAACAAAAATAAATATTATATCATGATTGAGTCAAAATAAGTTTTAGATCTGCCTTCACTGGTATGTCTAAATAAAAATCACTACTATTGATTTTCTGTAACAAATTGTTTATCACGACTGCTTCATTGCACATAACAGATAATTTACAAATGGTATAGGTATAGTATGATTGTCACTATTATATAGTTCATTCTATTTCACTGTCACTATTGGCTTTATGTCTTCAGTTATGTTGAAATACATGAATGCCATTCCAACAACAGCCTGACAATGTTAGAAGACAGAGTCACCAGCCATGGTATCTAGAGGAAAGATATATGAATATGAGAATATTTTTAATTAGTTAAAAGAATAAAAAAAGAAGAATAAGATGAAAAGTTGGTTATTATGAAGTTATAACATGTATCAACCTTTCTATCTTACATATCAATCAGTTGCAGGTATTGTGTAAATGCAAGTAAATGTAGAATTGTGTTAATCATTATCATGCCTGTGCAGAAACTTTGCTTCTATGACAAACTTGATGCAAGACAGCACTGAAAGTCTTTTGTATGCTTCTGTGTAAATTGTAAAGTGTAAATGCTTTGTGATGCTTTTGTAAATTCTGTATGCATGTGATTGATGATTTTAATTTTTAATTGCTAAATTTGTCATTTACTATACATATGCCAGCTCCGTAGCAGGAAGATCAAAGAGCATAGTTATTACTAACTGTAATTTTTAAATGCTGTCAGTTCACATTTTATGAAAGGTCAATGTCAATGTTGTCACATTTCGCGACAAGTTCAATGAAAACAATCATACTTGAATCAAACGTAATATCTTCATAAAAGGTGAATGATGATCATTCAGTAGACATTCCCCGAAGCATCAACACGGGTCGATGAAAATTGAGAAATTGTGTCCTTGTAGTTGTGTACCGATCAAATTAACCAGATTAGAACACTTCTGGGTCATGCATTATTAACACGATGAGTCAGACCGGTGTCTGACACAGAGGCCAGACACACAGTCGGCCACATATCAAAAACAGCTCCCTCTTCGTGAGCACTGATGGGTCAGAATTGTACTCCAAAAGAGCAGTTCCCTCAACATTTGCAGATGCCCGCCGGAATCCCTTTGCAAAGCAGCATCCAGCAACCGGCCTCCATCTAAGGCCTCAGGCTCCTTTATCTAATACCTTTGAGCCCATACCTAGCAAAGTGGTCTCTCAACTCCTGAGCACTCATTACGGACTCCTGAATGACTATGACATCAATTTAGTGATCAGTATCATAATGAACACATTCGTTCAATTATAGAACATTTTTATGGATTGAGGTCAAGATTCTTGGTGCACATGACAGCTCAAAAATCCAGTCAAGTAAAGGCTTAGTGCACGCCCCTGCACCTTACAACCTGATAATTCCACAGGTCCTTGGAAATGTGGATCAGCAGGTAGGCTATGCGGACTTGAGATCTACCACCTTCAGCTCGCCCCGCAGCTGCTGCCAAATCCTAATCTTATCAGCGCACACCACCACCACGTCATCACCAGTATGACACTCGAAAAACGCATTCAGCTCACGATAAACCATGACTGGGCGAACTTTGTCTTTCGTGGGCTGAACCACTGCCAGCAGTGGAATGATGCCTTCTATAGGCCCGTTCCACCGCTTCAGCCACCCTTTCGAGATCCAGCTCTCTAGTTTGGCGCAATGACGCTTTCGCACCTGAGGTGTCTGAATACATTTATACCCAGAGATCTTGGTCTAGAGCCCGTTAAGAAGCTCCCCAGACCATTGCCCAACTAACAGTCCAGCGACCTTTGGCAAACTCGGCGACAAAATCTGGGCCCTCAACCCGCAAAAAGCTCGTACTGCCGCAGGTTGAAGCCCAAAGTCATCCACAGCCTTGCTGGCTGCACTAACAGTGGGTTTTCTTCGAGAAACCACGCAGCATCCTTCCCGTTGAGGTTTTCCCCACAAGACAGTGTATTTCGAATCTAAACCTCACCTAACAGTGACAACACCCATATGATCAATGACATCACAGCCGAGAAGGCAGTCGACCACAAGATTTCTCAACGCACTAATTACTGGCGCAGTAACAAGAAAGCAGTGTCTATGCAAACCAATGATGACTCCACATCACCTCTCTTGCGAGAAACTTTGACATCAGCCAATAACAAAGGCTGGCCTGATAGAAAGCCCTACCACCACTCGTGGAATCACCAGTGTCCGCTTGCTTCCTGTGTCTACAAGACACATGAAACAACGATAGTTGAAAACGGCCCGAAAAACTGGCATGTGACTACTGCACATAGCCCTACCAGTTGCTCCAGACAGTATTAAACTGTCTGATCACACACAAGTACCAATTCGTGCTACTCCGTTTCCATTGAAAAAGACGCACCGCCCCTGTCTGTGCTCTCCTCTTGGAAACTCAACCCACCACTGGTAGACCCGCCAACCAGTCATCATGCGGTTGATGTCTACGACAGCTAGCAAAAAAGTGCTCAGTGCTGCCACACCTGGATCAACCCATTTTTTAAGAACCCTTTGTTGACTTCTTTCCTGCGGCACTCTTACGCCCAAGTCTGTTCTGTTGACAGGCTTTTACACGGTGATTACCACCACACCGAAAACAGCCAAAACTGCTTCCCTGCTGCTTGGAAGCAGCAGCGAGACCTCTTGTCGAGTCCCTATGTGAGCGAGCTTCTGCAGCCCTCCACGAAACTAAACAATCTCGCACACGGGCCAGCACTGACCCAAAATCTGTCATGTATGCGTGTTTGTGCGCCATAGCCCACTCATAAACGGAAGATGGAAGCCCCTAGTAAACTTGAGTCAAAAAGCCAAGATTATCCGAGGTCACCTCCAGTCTTTTCTCGAATCGCTAAAAACGATCCAAATAAACATCAACTGTATCGCCAGCGCAAAACTTGCACTTGAAAAATTGTCGCCATGCTTCCTGTCAAGGCATGGCATACTCCGCTACCAGTGCAGCTTTCACAACCTCCCAGCTGGCGGCCTCCCCCACCATCATACGGCTATATAGCCGGGCAGCCCCACCTTGCAGTCTATATGGGAGGAGTTCCACCAGCACGACTCTTTCTAGAGCACAGAATCGCTCATAGTCAACAATCCACGCAGAAACCTCATCTGACCCATCGCCGGTAAACCGAAACAACTGCCAGCTCAGCCAATCCAAAATGGCCCACGAGCCCGATTGAGAATGCTAGCCAAAACACAAACATCTAACCGCATCGAAGCAGGTGCATGTGTACCTGCTCCTGAAGAACCAGCATCTGTGCAGCAGTGCTTGCTTCGGGCCCACCTGGCTCTCGAGGGAGGACAGTGCCCCCGCTTCCTGACGCGATACCCTCAGGTACAGATGCCAACTAAGTTGGCAACTCAGCTTCCAGAGCCCTGACAAGGGCTGAAATAGCTTGTCAGCAATACAACAAGAATATTGCTGCGCAGCACCAAGCCGCTACGATGACACACCAACTTCCTCTTTGCCACCAGCCTTCACCACCAAGGCGATACACGACCACAGCAGAATGCTGTAACTAATCTCATGGCAGTCCCTACTGCCAACCCGTAGGCAAACCAAATCAGCAGCCTCACTGCTACCCGATGGACTCAAGTCCAATCTCCATAGCGCAGATTGCTTGTCAGTAAAAGCCCGGCAATACACACGATCAGCTCACTTGCTCTCCCACTGAGGCTTCTGCCAAGCATCTGTTTAACACTTGTTTATATAGCGAGACCTGTTAGTCCCTTGGCTTTCCTGTGAGCTATAAATATAATTGTTCATAATATAAAATATTAGGAAAATAGTGGTTATTTTACCGATCCGCTGGTTTCATTATGTTGTCAAATAAATATAGTTGCCCATTATTGTTACCGCTATGATCAGTCAGTTGCCATTCACAAGCATTTGTGATATTAATAGTCGCCATTGTGACATAGCCCAAATTTGGTTTTAGATTTTGAGTATGAAAACTACACTGCACAGCTTTGCCTGCTGTCCCATCTTATTGGCCAGATCAAACAATGTGACAATGATAAAAAACTTTGCCATTTTATTTTAGGGGTGGCAAAATATTCATCAATAATTAAAAAAAAAAGTATGTTGTTCGAGTGACGTCGGGTAAATTATATTTAATTTTAAGCATATACTACGGCCTCTACCAATATCAAAATTGGTACAAATGGGTATATTGAAATGTTTTATTTTCCATGGATCCTAGTATATCGCTAAAATTGAAGAGGGAAAGAGAGAATTAGGTATTTGCTGATTACAGGTTTTGTTGTTTTATCCTACTAAATGGAAATCAGGTATTATCCGCGATCGACGCATATAAGCGATAGGAAATCTAGACTCAAAAACTAACAAGGCAAGGCGACCGCCCCACGAGAACTGTGTTAGCTCCAAAACCCAGGCTAGCACAATCCGAACAGAGCTCGATCATCAAACCCTGCCCATATGATAGCGGTCGCCTATCCTGTGGAGGTTTACATCATTGCTACGACTAATGACTTGAAAAAATAATTCATAAGCAATCATTGCTCAGAAATTAGTAGACAGAGAAAACCGCAACCATTTGCATATCAAACATATAGGGAAACCTATATGTTTGATATGCAATAATTCAGCTGCTGTAAACAAGGTAGCAAATGTCAAAAGACCTTACACTCAAAACCATCCTGACTATGACGGAAGATGTCCTTTAGGTACAGCTAGGAGGCAGGAACAGCTTAATAGACTAACAAGGCAGGTTAATGGATAAATGGCTATGATGAATGCAGCTACAGCTACTGCTGGGTATGAGGTTTAAGATTAAAATTTCCAAGGCAATTGCTTCATACAGCCACAGTGAACTGTTCAAAGAATGCATGGTTTCAGCCGTTCAAACGCTCTACCCTGACAAGCAAAATATTCAGCTAGCTGTTCAGTCCCTATCTAGAAACACGTGTACAACACGGATAGAATCTATTGCCAATCATGTGACTGAAGGTGTCATATATAACTTGAACAGGTGTGAATCATTTTCAGTTGCAGTAGATGAGAGTACTGACATAAATGATGTTGTTCAGCTGAGTGTGTTTGTTCGGTATTATCTCAAATACAAGTTTAGGGAGGACCTTGCAGCAGTTATTTGACTGACAGGACGTATGATGGAAGAAAATATATCTGGCATTCAAGGCTTACATGGACTCCCATAAAGTGTCAATGCATAAGATAATATCTGTAGCAACAGACGGCTCCCCAGCTATGGAGGGTATATATTCTGGTTCTGTTAATCGCCTAAATAATAACAATCCTCAGATGATTGCATTTTATTGTATAATACACGAAAGCATTATCTGTGCACAACTGCAAGATGAATGTGGAAGTCTTATGCTGGACATAATGAAACTAATCAACTTTCTCATATCAAAATCATCTCTACGACACCGCCAGCTTAGAAAATTTTTACAGTAGTCTGATTCCAGTATTGTTAAATGATGAATTGTTAGTACACGACAATGTCAGGTTAGTACCATATTGCTATCTTCAAATTATATTTGACATACTTATTTTCATTACATTATGATGAGGTAAAAAAGCACTGCAAAGTTGTGAATATTGTCAATTATTTTTAATATACAATGTTCTTTAATGTACTTGTGCAGATGGCTGAGTAAGGGTGGAGCTTTGCAAAAGTATGGTCTGTAAGACAGCACATTGAGCAGTTTCTTAGTGAGATTAAAGGAGATACAGCAGAACGATTTTTAGAAATCGTCAGATCGGAGCATTCATTGAGAGACATGGCTTTTCTGACAGACATTTTGGCTCATCCGAATGAGCTAAATTTGAAGTTGCAGGGCAAAGATCGTAATGTGGTAGAACTCTGGCAGGCAGTAACATCTTTTAAAGACAAACTCCACTGCTTTTACGAGGACATAAACAGTGATATGCATGACTTTCCAATCATCAGGGAAATTGTGAATGGTCGTGATGATGTTGTTGACCTTACAGCAGCACACGCTTTTTTCATTGATGTTTCTTCAGAGATTGAGTGTCGCTTTGCTGCCTTTGACAGTATAAATGGCATTATTGAGTTGGTTGCATGGCCATTTCAGGCACATCAGCGTTGGAAAGCCCCAGTTGATAACTTTCCTCATGTTCAGACCCATGTGACAGAATTAGAGCTGTGTGATTTAAAGGCAGATATACTGGCTAAAGCTCAATTTGCTGGACAAACTATTGTAGGGTTCTGAACGCAACCTGCTGTGCAGGAGAAGTATCCTATGCTACGCAATATGGCAGTGCACTTACTTTCTTTGCTACAACCTACTTGTGTGAATCAATGTTTTCAAAGCTGACATTTATCAAAAGTAGGTATCGCATTGTACTGACAGAGAAACACTCAACAGCTCTTAACCGTAGCAGTAACTAAAGATAAGCATTGCTTTACAGCAATAGCTGCAATATGTGTTGTATTTATTTATACAACACATATTTTTGTTAAAAATTTCGTCCTAAGCATAGAGCTAATCAAAAAGCTATTGATAGGCCAGAGGCAATTGACAGAAAAGTCTGTCATTGGTCTCATGAATTTCTCAAGATACTCGAGAGAGAGACACAGGATATGGTTACTAAAAGCTGGTTACAGCAATAGCTGCTGTAACCAAGCTTTTAGTAACTAGCAGCTATTGCTGTAAGCAAGCTCGCTTACAGCAATAGCTGCTGTAAGCGAGCTTGCTTTACAACAACAGCTGCAAAGCAAGCTCGCTTCCATATGTCTCATTAATGTTGCATTTTACAAATACTTCTTCTGCACAGTAGATTTTGTTGAGAATAAACCTACATATATTATTATGTTACACCTTGTTACTTCCATGTTTATGTTCATCCCACGACTAAACATGAGCGAAGCAATTGTTTGGGAGCTTTATGATAAATGCATATGCGCACACAACTCCCAAAAAATTATCAGTCAACGGCCGTTACCAAACCCTTGTACCGAAATCCAATCAAAAAATTTAACCATTTTTGTGTAGTCGTTATAATAAGTATAATAATGATACAAAACACATATAAACATATTTAAATATGTTACCAAGTCTTTGAAAGGTTGACACAATATTCTAAAACTAACCCATCTGATCGGATTATACATAAATAGACAGATTAACTTGGCCTAAAATTGCCATAAAAACTTGACAAGCCTTTTTAAATCAAAATTAAGACCGGCCAACGAAACACCGATAAGGCCGTGCAACAGAGTAGAACCATTAAATCATGTGCATTTTACGAGAAAAACGTGCACATTTCACCAGTCTATGGCATTGTCCAACTGCTTAAGGTTTCTGTAATTAACGTAGAAGTACTAAAAAGTAATCGTTTCTTTTTTGCCGATTCTACCGAACTCTGATATTTTGGACACTTATAATGAGTACTTTGGTATTCCAACTGATGTCCAAAGCAGTGAAAGTGAAGGAAATGACGATGATATTTTTCTAACGATTCTTATAAGATTATTACAATATTTAATTGTAAGAATAATTATTCTATTTTATAGTATAAAATAGAATAATTAACTTTTCGAATCAAATCAAATCATCATTTGTGACAAATCAGTACAAAATGATTTGCTTCAAATATTCAAATCACCATGATTTGAGAGCAGCTCTGTTTTATACGATTATTATAAGATTTAGTTATAAGAATAATCATTCGAATTTACAAGATCAAAGTATATAGTGACCGATGGTGTGCAATATGTTACTGTTATTATTTTTCTAAAGATTTTGTTGATGATGCTGCGGCTGTGCCCAATATCGCGGTACTGCAAAGCCGTTTTTAATATCTGCAAAATTAAGTAATAGGCCTACATTTTCTTATAGATGTATCTATTTCTATGACAACCAACTAAAATCTGTTTAGATTTTTAAATTCAGCGTAATTTTTTAGATATAAATACAGAAATCTAGATAAATATCACAACTTCTTGATATTGGTTGCTATGACCAATAATATACAGCCCCCCTCTCCAGCCTGTATATATTACACAGCAGCTTGCCATTTTACTTCTAATATTGCATTTGTTCTATTGCAGGGAAGAGATATAAACATATAATCTTTTCCTTTCATTATTGCTGTTTGTTGTACATATTAACACCCAGTACGTTACAGCTACCATTGCAGTTCTCCAATTGCACTGCAGTGCCATTTGACTGCTAATACTGCATTTCTCAACCGGCAGTACTCTTTCTTTTTCCATTATCACTTTGGTCGTGGGCTGTATGACAGGGGAATTTCTAGTGTATATATGTTTACTTACACACTGTTACATGTTGTAGCTGCATATTCACGTGCGTAGTCACAGACTTCATGGTATTGTTTTTACCAGCGCTACGCACGTGCTATTGTTTAGCTTTTGACCCCACCAAATACAAATATAAGAGTCACGCAGGCGGGGCTTTTGGTTTCCTGCTTGGTGACAAAACATGGCCTCCAAAATACTGTC
Source organism: Watersipora subatra (assembly GCF_963576615.1). Taxonomy (NCBI): domain Eukaryota; kingdom Metazoa; phylum Bryozoa; class Gymnolaemata; order Cheilostomatida; family Watersiporidae; genus Watersipora; species Watersipora subatra. The sequence goes on along the minus strand of NC_088712.1, from coordinate 49,039,744 downwards.
CGAAGGGTAATGTTCGAAATCCTGTTTGCCAGCCTTTAGATAGTAAGCAGCCATTAACCCAAACACGTTTTATGGTGCCCCGAGTTACTTTATTTGATTTTATGTTAACAAAATTGGGTTGTGCTTAGAATAAATTGATTTACTAAGTTGACGTTGGGGAGTCACTCGGCAAGCAACCTAAAGCCCATTCCCACACAAATTGTGTTTGGTACAGTGTTGTGTAATGTGTTATTGGGTTTCAGTATTAACTAGATTGTGTATTGTATTTTATTATTGAGTAAGTCGACATTTTTAACTACTACAATAGTGGTATTTGACGCTGGCAGTAAGAATATTATGTTAACAAATTTTAAAACAGGAGTTGTCATAATAGTTTTACTAGTCATATTGGTAGTTTTCTTGTGGAAATTTTAACACTGTCAGAATGGAAAGGTTTTTATGCCCCGAACCACTGAAGGAAGGTGGTGATTTGCCAGAACAATGGAAGAGGTTCAAGAGAAACTTTGATTTATTTCTGGTTGCAACAGAGAAGAGTGACTGTGCTGATGCTGTAAAGGTAGCACTGCTTCTCTGAACCATTGGTCCTAAAGGTTTAAACATATATGATTCTTTTTCATGGTCTAGTGAGGCCAGTAAAATGGTCTATAGGCAAGTATGTAAGAAATTCGCAGAGTTTTGTGCTCCCAGGGTTAACACAGTTGCAATGACTCATCAGCTTTTGACAACCAAACAGGGCAGCAGAACTATAGACGAGTTCATTACAGAGCTACATAAGATTACTCGAGACTGTGACTTTGGCGCTATGTATGATCGCATGGTTCTGCAAGCTTTGATACTTGGGGTAGAAAGTGACAAAATGAAGCGTAGAATGTTTGAAACACCAAACATCAAACTGGAAGAAGCTCTAGGATTGTGTCGGTCAATTGAAGCGGCAGCAAGAGATCTTAAAGCAATAGAGGGTATGGTGGCGGAAGATGTTAATGCATTGAGCTTGTATAAAATAAATGAGCCAAAGCCTAGGAAAAGCCAGCCAAAGCCCAGGAAAAGCTAGCCAAAACCCTCTGCTTCTGAAGCCAATTGTAATAGGTATAGTGGAGTACACCCCCTCGTTTATGTCCAGCCTATGGTCAGAAGTGCCACAAATGTTCGATGATGAATCATTATGCACGGTGTTGTACGGTTCGCAGTCAGAACTTTCAGGATGGAACTAAGAAAAAGGAATTGGTACATCAAGCGGAACTGCTGAATTATTCTACAGACGAAGAATATAGCAACAGTATATCCATCACGATGAAAGATAGGAAACTGTTGTCAACACTGACATTATCATCTCCTGCTGTCACCTGACAAATTGAGTTTCAACTTGATACAGGTGCGACCTGTAACATTCTCACAGTCAATGATTACTGTGCACTAGAAAGTCCTAAGCTACAAAAGACTGATACTACACTCAACATGTATGATCAAACATCTTGCACACCACATGAATGGTGCTACCTGAAAGTGAAGGACCAAGGGGGTAAAAAGATAAAGTTACGTTTTCTTGTGGTGGAAAGTCGCCAACATAGTTTACTATCAGGTGATGCATGCTTGGAAATGGAGCTCTTACATTTGTCTGAGACAGTAAACTTTTTGTCCGATACAGATATTCAAGGTATGCTGCTTGAGTATGATGACGTATTCGGTGGTTTGGGTGAGCTGCCAGGAGAATATCGCATTGAGTTGGAGTCGTCAATAAGGCCAGTGCAGGTTCGCCCACGAAAGGTGCCATTGACAATGAAAGCAGAGGTAGAGAAGGAGATCAGGTCACTTGAGAAACAAGGAATTATTGAGGAAGTTGACAAGCCAACAGCTTGGATTAGCCATATGATTCCTATCAAGAAACCAAACGGAGACATTAGGATATGTATTGACCCCCAGAATCTAAACCGAGCAATTCTACGCAATCATGTTGAAATGCCAACTTTAGGAGACATACTCCCACAGCTGAATGCTGCAACATGTTTTTCTCTCTGTGATGCAAAGAATGGTTTTCAGCAAGTCAAGTTAGCAGAAGAGTCAACAGATCTCACCACTTTTTGGACTCCAGAATCACGCTACAAGTATGTTAGAATGCCATTCGGAATTTCTTCGGCCCCTGAAGAGTTCCAAAGAAGGCTAGCAAATGCATTAGAGGAATTGGAAAGAATAGCTGTGGTTGCAGACGACATACCAGTATTCGGAAAAGATCGGCAGGATCATAACAGAAATCTCAGGAAGTTACTTGAAAAGGCTAGGATGTCTGGCCTTAAGCTAAACAAAGACAAATGCAAATTTCCTCACTCAGATCTTCCATATATAGGTCATATCCTGACTTCCAAAGGTCTAAAACCGGATCCACGAAAGATAGAGGCTATTCAGAACATACAGCTACAACATGTAACACACATTACTTAAAATACACATACATGTACGTATATACAATTATATTCATCCCTGACCCTCCTGATAACGCCTGGTTACCTGTTTGGCCATCCACCAAAAGTATTTGGGCACCCTTGATCTATACCTTACTATGGTGAGCTGCAAATGAGAATAACATTCTCGAACTGGGAATAAGCTTCATCAGCAATTGCTCTCAATGGTAAGAATATTCCAATGATGATCGGATAGATAATATTTCCTCTGTGCGAAACCCAGAGAATTAAAGCCCTAGTAAACTCCAACAGCTGCGAAAAGAATGATCGCTCACTAGGAACTACATGTACATACTCTATAATAGAGCATTTCCTCGTATGCTGATTGATGCTACATGTATGTAATTACTCATCTACAACGTGGGCGGAGTTACTAAAGCGTGCAGAGGCAATTTGCTAAATAGACGCGCTATAAATGTTGCATTTCGTTTACTCGCTACGCGGTTTTACTAGTAGCTAGCGAAAATCGGTGAAGGTTAGCTTGATAAACACGAATAAAAGCACGCGATACAGCTGCCCGTAATGTCGGTGATCCAATCATCATGCAAGATTATGTATTTCATCCAATCAGCAATGGCTGGACGAACCGAAGCAATGTGTATCGTAATGCATTTTTTGCAGATCTACACATTGCTTCGGTTCGCATATATAGCCTTAGGGGGGTTACAGAGATTACGCCTACAAGAGGATTCGGCTACAAGAGGTTTCGCCTACACTTCCTGGAGGTTACGTCTACACTTCCTGGAGGTTACGTCTACACTTCCTGGAGATTACGTCTACAGTTATGGAGATGGTGCATACCATTGATTGTTGAAGAAAAAATGTAAGAAAAATGGTAAAAAGTAATGCAATAATAGTGTTTTCACTTAACATTGATTGAAAAAACTTACTATTGATTAAAGTCATCTATCAATCAGAACGAAAATTGTGGAAGTGTAAAATAAAAACAATTTAATATCTCCTTTCCTTTCTTGGCTTTCTTAACGATTACTACCACTGCTACTATTACTACTGGTGTTCGGAGCCACAAGAACGCTAAGATGTGTGCTTAAAATCTCAAAGCTTTGGTAGATGCTTTGAGTCTGATAAAATCATCACTACCTTAGGGTGGTAGTACCATTCGTTGTACTACGAATTATTATTTATTGATAGTTTGTAATTAATTAATAGTCTGCAACTAACGGTGAACTAGTATTAATAATTTGATATATTGGGCGTTGGTCTGTCTGCTTATAGTAATTTAATAGTCAAACGAGTGTGGGTAAATGAATGAGACAAAATTATATGATTATTTGCGAATAAATAACAAAAAAATAAATGGTTGTTTTATAACTAAATTGTTCCATTCTTCTGGTCACTTTTAATGTTTTACGCATTGCTTTGTTTTAGCTTGCTTTGTAAAACATTGTTTTAGCAATGTCTTATGCATTGCTAATATATACAGAGTAGTAGTAATATTATATCTTTGGTATATTACACCATATTCATAATATATATTACATATAATTATGTAGTGGTTTTATTATTTTGTGTTGCAAGCAAGGTTGATTGATCGAAAGGTTGAATCATGAGTTAAAACTGTTTGTCTTGGGATGGCTATTTGTGATAAGTAACATTACATTAAAAATTTCATCCTCTGAGCAGTACAATTAGTCTAAAACTGTAAATTATGAAACGCCAATACCATGTAGCAGGCTGTACGCTACCATTTTCCATGTATGTAGCTTTGTACGCAACATCTAAATTACAAGTCCCAAGTAGCGAATGGGACCAATGTCAATATTGGTATATTGATATTGGTCCTGATCAATAAGTCAATATCACCACCCAGAATTTTACTAAAAACATTATGACAAAGTTTAACTCATCTGTCTTTCAAGGTTTCAAAATAATTAATTTCTCATAGTTGAAGAAAACTAACTCTGCTTTTTTGTCTATACAAAAATCTCAGTGCAGCGTTTTGAGTTCACTTTAGTAAAGTAATATCCTTTGTAAGGTAAAGGTCCCAAACCATGCAGCCATACTCAGGACCAGGTCTAACTCGTGAAGTATCAGCTATCTTTCTTGTCTTTTGATCTGCATCTTTCAGAACCATTGTAAGCATGCCGATTAATTGCTCTTCCTCGGATTCAATTTTAAAAATATGTTGATTAAATTTTAGATCATTCTGCAACTCTACCACAAAACAAGGATTAGAAGTCACACTTTGAAGATGGTGATCATATAAGATGAGAAAGTTATTTGTATCCATCGGCAAAGACGACTTGCCAATAGAGAGATGGTAATACTTTTGTGGATTAAAATCATGTGCCAAATTTTGGCTCAAGATTCAAGGGAGCATAAATCTTGTTGCAGCATGGGAGCTTTGTCTTGTGTAGCTGTTGAGGCTTTGTGTTATCAGCTAAGTTGTCAGTTCATCTTCGGCCACTTTTTTGGCACTCACATGGAGTCCCTTAATACCTCGTCTCTTAGCCTACCAAGCATCATTTTATGCAATATGTAGCAGGCACAAAAATAGCTCTAGACTCTCTCAACAAGCGGTTTGGGAGTTGTCTGTTAGAGTTTTGCTGTTGAGCACACGACTCCTTTCTTAAAGCTAGTCTAAACAGGCTAAACTAGCTCATACAATGATTAGCAGGGCTTTTGGCTCACAAAAATGAAGCAAAAGTTTAATCATTATATTACTGTTTGAACATTTTAGAATATTATACCTATAACCTAGCTTAAGTTGATTTGTTCTGTATCTTGCAAAAATCTTGCAAAATCTTGCATTTGTTCTCTGTGCAAATTTTCTTATCCGCTCACTGTTGGGTTTCTGATGTATCGAGGTAGAGAAAGTAAATTGCATTATCATACTTTCTAATATTCTCAAAAAACATACTGCTTTTTCATAACCTTCTACTCTACTTTGTAGAACATTGAAAGTCGATTGAGAAAGAATGATGACAGTCAGAAGATAGGGTGATATGACGATACATACGTTATTGAACAAATACTAGTACAAGTACAGATACTACCATTTTAAGATGTATCACTGACATGATGGTGCTTATATGTGATGAATGAGAAAATGGAGCAAACAAATCTGTAACTGGATGTTTGTATTTTTTTGCAGAATAAATCCTAAACTTATAATCTATCTATTGATTCAATTGATGAAATAGGAAAACTTCAGCAAGTAAAAATACTGCAAGAATGTGTACTTAACATATGAACTGTTGTGTGTACAAAAGTAGCCCAATTCCTCCAAATTATACAAAAGTGAGTAATTTTGTATAAGTCTAAATGATATTCACTTCGAAATAGTCTTTTAATGTATGCTTATTATATAGCAAAGCTAAAGAGAAGGAGCAGTTATAGTAGCCATGCAAGGAGATTGAGAAATGGGTTTTTACTTCATTTCAAAGTTATTTATTACAGCATTACAATGTGGTTGAAGCTATGGCCACTTTAGCATAATTTTATCAAACGTGCTTAATTGTTTTGTGGTATTTTTGTTAATTTAGAGTTGGCTCCTTTATATGTCATATTTTTTCTTGCTAAAACAATATTGTTTAGTAAATAATTTCTTTTTTATCAAAGTGAAATAACAGGTTATATGCAGAAAAATCAAATTTTTATGAGAGCCTTCTTTTGCTCATTTATGATGGATGACACTATTGTAAATCATATAACTTGTATTTGTAATTTACTCTGTATATATGCATATGTACCCAAGGGTGATCTCAACCGGCTGTGAGGGAGGCTCCATGTAAAAGTGAAACATAATGGTATGCAATAGGAGATAAAAAACAACTCCAAAGTTATGAAATGATATATTGACCAACAACCATTGATCACTTTTAGTGATGGGCTGCTGATAACATAGAAATACTCAGTTATTGACATGTGTCTGTATGTATAAGAGTAACAACTTCAAAAATACATACGCTTGTTTTTTGCTTAATAATTCAATAAAAATGTGGTTTTAACTTCAATAACACGGTGTGTTGCAAATAAACGACTGTTAAATCACCATGGTTCCCAATAATCAACTCGAATTAAATTTATATATTTGCAAGGATTTGATATATGGATGATAATAGGATTCGATATAAAAAATAATTTACGTAATAAAATACATCAACACACGTTCATAACATGCATTCATCGTGCCATTCGTAATTTTCTGCATCACAATTCACAGAATTAAAGTAGGTTCAATATTCTAGATCGTAGGCATAGTCTATCAGCTTGTAGACGTAATCTCCTGTAGGCAAAATCACTTGTAGACGTAATCTCCTGTAGGCAAAATCACTTGTAGGCGTAATCTCCTGTAGGCAAAATCACTTGTAGGCGTAATCTCTGGCACCCGCCTTAGGGTAAACCGTTAGAACTATGGATTGCCTTTACCAGCATTTCTTTTTGTTTAATCTTACTCCTCTTGTACCGCTATCTCAATAAGAAGTACAATTGTTATCATTTATAGTAATCTATAGTATTTTATATGTCTTTTAATGACCATTAATGGTTGAATATCAAGAGCTACTCTAGTAACAGATCCAAGAAAAATATTAGTAATCACGAAATGTTTTACACAACGAATGATGCATGTACACTAATGTAATATAAATTATTTTACATGCTAGTATTTACTAAGTCGACTGTTGCGCCATAGGCAGTATTATACGATGAAGAGTCATGAGAATGCAGAGACTCTAATGGTCTAACGACCTACTATGCAACTATTTTATGGTAAAACCTCGTGTTTGGGAAGTTTCCATGCTCAAGAAATGCTAACCAGCTTTTAGTAACCATCTCCTGTGTCTCTCTCGAGTATCTGGAGAAATTCACGAGACCAACGACAGACTTTTCTGCCAATTGACTCTGGCTTATCAATAGCTTTTTGGTTAGCTCTATGCTTAAGACGAAATTTTTAACATATATATGTGTTGTATAAATAAATAGACTTACATGAACTGATGCAAAGAAGAGAGTCTGTCTTTTGTTCCACTTTTTTATACTCCCCATATTGCCATATACCAACAAATCTACTAGCTTTGCCCACTAGCTTTATTCACTCACCGTAATTGCTAAGACCACCTGTACTGCTTTAAGCTCAGACGCCAATATAGCCTGAGCCTAACAAATTCCATAATACAACAATCTGCCGATGGTAAAGTATGTGACTCCTTTATTGTGAAAACAAGTCTTTTGGAGCAGGCGTACTAACATTTTAAGAAATTTAGTATATTGCATAGCAATTTCCCTTGAATGTGTCTTTAAAATCAAGGTAATGCTGATTGTCGAAGCAAAGTATTTAAATGAGTGGTTTACTAAGCCTGTGCCCCTCAGAAACTTTACAAAAAGACTGGATCTACCGATGCTCATCGAGTCAAATTTGCTAGCATTAATCTCACCTGCCAGTCTTTTATTCACACAATTAGTTGGTTTAAACTATTCTGACGATTTTACTCTCTGAAGGACCTTTAATGGTATTATAGATCATAGAGCCATCAGTGAAAAGTTCAAAACTGGAAAATCTATGACAACTTTGCATATTATTAACATGTTAAAAAGCAATCCAAGCATTAACCCTTGATGCTTGGATGCGTGCATGGCACACTTGAATCTATTAGATGCAGCAGGTCAGATGTTGCTCTATTACCTGTTTGCATGCTGTATGCTTTCTAGAAGCTAAGACTTGAAGATGTATGTGATAGTTGTTCAGTTTTTAAATTAAGTTGTTATTGGAAACAACGTCTTAGGACTTGGCAAAGTTCATTATGACTAGATCCAATTGCGTATCAGAATCATACTGTCCTAGGACATAGTAGCTAGCAGCTGAGACTTGCAGCCCTTTTTCACCCTAAAGCTATGCTGACAATCAGGAAATATGTAACTGTTTTTTGAATTTCTATCTACATCATGAAAAACAATTTACCAGTTTAGAAATAGTTAGTTTCAATTATATAGGGCAGTAGTTTAAAAGGTGAAGACCTGTTTCCTTTCTGCTTGTATACCCCTTTGACTGTATACCAGTTTATAAAGACCTGACATGTGTCTAAAGAGTAAAGGTACGGCCACACGTCACAAATTATTCGTTTATTTCGTGATTTCAGTCAAAATGAACGAATAATTTGTTACGTGTGGCCGTACTTTAGGAGGCTTTTAATATGAAGGCAAAACCAGTAGCTGGTGAAGTCGCAACAGCATCAAATCATGACCAAAACTATAGAAATTTGAACTTACCAAACATTAACTTTTGTTTCTAATACTATTACTGTATTTATTTTGATCACAAATTATTAGAGAGGCAGTTAAACAATTCATTTTATTAATATTGTCGCCACAGTGACTGGACTTGAAAATCTCTTAGAATTCATTCTTTGACAAATGAGTTCAACTATTGAACTAATCATGAGTGTTGACAGCTGATCTTGCTAGGCTTATAAATTAAGGCTTTCTCATTTACCCTTCAGCACTTTCTTTTAGGTTATTTGGAAGAGCTGGTTATGCCACCAAATCAAAAGGTATTTGGCATAGCATTAGTGAGCACTGCCCTTGGCTCAGCGCTCATAGCGATTTTGGCAGCTCTCTTAAGACGAAGACGTAGGAAAGATGTCACTGCAAGGCCTGATGTTTTAAACGAGGCCCACCCATTAGACTTATCCCTCCTTGGTGAGTGGTAGATCTAGTCTGTAATGAGGCCCCTTTTTTATATATATTTTTGATATCATTACATTTTATCACTATTATGTATTGATCACTTTTTTGAGTGAATAGGATACCTTTGCAAATTGCATGAATATGCATTATCAGAGAATCTGAGAATGTCTAAAAATCATCTACCACATATGTAAACAATATGTAAACAGCTGTACAAAGTTTCATATTTGCAGCATATATCCTGACACATCCACAAAATTTGTCTGATGTTATATAAATACATACACACACATATACCCATAAAACATTTATTTCAATGCCATGGCATTCCATTTTTCAACCCTTCCCATAGAGTGGTGCTTCATTAAAGTTGATGTTCAAGTAAAAGGGAGCATTGTATTTTCCAAACACCTCATCAGAATGTTGAGATAAATTTAACCATTTTACAGACGAATCGAATGTCACCTATATTTTTCACTCTCCTTTGGGCGGCGCGACATTAACCCTTTTGGATGCTAGAAATTTGCCAACTTACCTCTAACCTGTCGTAGATATCTAAATAAATATGCGCGAGGAAGCTGATATATGTCTCTGCCAGCTGCTATGTATTGCTTGCAATTAACCTACGCTGATCTTATAGCCTGCGATGCAATTTGTTGGAGCTTTGAAGTTTTTTATTTCATTTTAAATTGGAAGACATATTTTCATTTTATAACTATATTTGACACGGTTGCATAAAACCTCATTGCACTCATAGATATGTTTGCCAAAACTGGTTTTTCATGTGTAATAGAACAGAAGTTACAAGCGTTGATCCATTGTAAGCCGAGTTCAGATTACTGCAATCATGCTATTAATTATTATGCTATAACTCTGCACATTTGTAAGTTTTTGTAATAATAATCTAGCAAATGCTACAAATATATGTTGAAGATCAACTGACAAAACAAATAATAATTATAATCTATGCAGAAACGGAAATTAACATTGAAACAAAAATCTTTGCATAATTTGCTCGACAGGTTGCGCTCTGATTGTTGCCTTTGCATGAAACCATTTCATCATCTTCTAGTTGTACAATACCTTTCACTGTGTCTGCTGACCAGAACTCTTGTTCTGTACTAATGAACTAGTATAGCTTGTATAACTGATAGTATAGCCATTTCGTATATTTAGCCATTATATATTCCATAGCCATTTTCTCTAAAGAAAATGCTAACTAGTTCATGTGAATCTTACTCGCTAGCGAGCTTACATCTCCTTAGATCAAGTGATGAAAAGTGATCATCACTTTCTGTCTTTTATACAGAATGTCTGTAAAGATGCACTATATTACTCACATCATCATAGCAGAAGGAACTGGTTAGCAATGAGATTTCTATGTACCAACACAATTATCACCATATTTGTTCAGTTGTGAGAAGTTCTAAAGATGCTATACTCATTACTCCTACTGGTGTACGGTGCAATCTATTACAATTGTATTGTAGGATCATTCATTACTCCTTCTGGGGCACGTGCAATTTATTACAATCATATTTTAGGATCATTCAATACTCCTTCCGGGGTAGGTGCAATCTATTACAACCATATTGTAGGATCACTCACTACTCCTAATGGGGCATGGTGCAATATATTACAATCATGTTGTAGGATCACTCACTACTTTTTCTGGGGCATATGCAATCTATTACAATCATATTGTAGGATCACTTATTACTCCTAATGGGGCACGGTGAAATCTATTACAATCATATTGTAGGATCACTCACTACTTCTTCTGGGGCACGTGCAATCTAATACTATCATATTGTAGGATCACCCATTACTTCTCATGGGGTACGGTGCAATATATTACAATCATATTGCAGGGTCGGATCAGGTTGACAAGCTAGAGGTGGAAACTCTATGTAGGCTAGACGGAGAGTTGTCTGTCTCTCAGAAGTCTCTCTCAACCATCTCTCAAGTCTCCTCCCTTGGAACTCTCACCAATGGAAACACAGCTCACTATTCCCTCCAACAACTCTGCCATCTTGGTACACCATCTTGGTTTTTAGTCTCTTCAATTTTGGCTTCATTTAATATTGTGTTGCTTTTTATTTATATATGAACCTTGAAAGTTTATTGTGTGAAAAAAATTTGCTTTTACTTATCAATTTACAAAATGACATGGTGTTTTATTATGTTTGTGCTTTTTTTCTGTGAATTTAGCAACGGCTTCACAACATCCAGTCATTCAGAGTCAGTCCATGTCATCTAGACCCAGCAGCTCTAGTAAATGCTAGTTATTCTGCATCCATAGACTCCGATACCCATAGAAAACCGATACCCATTGACTCCGAGACCCATAGACTCCGAGACCCATAGACTCCGAGACCCATAGACTCCGAAACCCATAGACTCCGAGACCCATAGACTCCGAAACCCATAGACTCCGAAACCCATAGACTTTGAGACCCATAGACTCCTAGACCCATAGACTTTAAGACCCATAGACTCCGAAACCCATAGACATTGAGATCCATTGACTCCAAGACTCATAAACTCCGAAACCCATAGACTTTGAGACCCATAGACTCCGAGACCCATAGACTCCTAGACCCATAGACTTTGAGACCCATAAACTCCGAGACCCATAGACTCTGAGACCCATAAACTCCAAGACCCATGGACTCCGAGACCCATAGACTCCAAGACCCGTGGACATCGAGACCCACGGACTCCGAGACACATAGACTCCGAGACTCATAGACTCTGAGACTCATAGATTCCGATACCCTTTGACTCCGAGACCTATTGACTCCGAGACTCATAGACTTTGAGACCCATAGACTCCGAGACCTATAGACTCCGAGACCTATAGACTCCGAGACCTATAGACTCCGAGACCCATAGACTCCTAGACACATAGATTCCGGTACCCTTTGACTCCGAGACTCATAGACTTTGAGACCCATAGATTCCGAGACCCATAGACTCCGAGAGAGCAATTCATTTTTTACTTAGGCTCTAAAAGTTGTATAAAGGATAAACTTTTATCTTTAGGTAACCAACACCTGCAGCGAGCTGAGAGAGTGTGGGAAGAAGCCTTGGCTCGCAGATCTATTGATCATACCTCTAGTCAGGTAAGATAGATGCGTGTCCTTCTTTAATCAGTAACATCTATCACTCATGACAACAGAAAAGGATATTCCTCATACAGAAATCTACACTAAGACTTGTGTGCTAACAATCACCTATTCCATCTCACCACAATGCCACCGATCACATCACAAAAACTAAACATATTGCCTTATTCCAAACACATTTATTTGAGCATTTGTGTTACATGTTTCAAAATACTGCGTGAACTATGCGTATACATTTGTATTTTTCCTTCCACACATGACAAACATCGTTTTTCAGTCCGTGACACCAACATGTTACATTCACCATCGAATGTTTCTGTTTAGGAACTTTTCGTTACTACAACCTTCAAGTCATTATTCCGACTCCTCCACAATACTATTAGATTACCAACTTTTAAACACTTTTGTTCAACTCACTCAATAATTCCTGATTTCTATCTTCTCATTTTTGCTTTTGGCATGTGACTATAAAGAGCACTGTTTTCTCATTGCTAAAGCCAATAAAAATCCACACATCTTTCACATTTTTAGTTAGACTCGTCTCTCTTATTTCTAGAATGTCAGCCCGGAGCAGCTAAGGGATCTCCTGGTCAAGGTTAGGGATCTACAAGCTCTTTATCAGAGTCACTTTGAATCTGATGTTTCTATAGACACAGCGGTTGGAGCGCTTAAGGTTAGGACTTATTTTGTTATTCATCAATAGAAAGAGTTACATTATTACATTATTATTGTTACTATTGTTAGAATACAGTTTTCTCGTTTCATCCAGATTTAGAAAAATGACTATCTGTACATTACCTTGATGCAATTACTTACTGCAAAAGTTCACTTTTGACTTGAACACTGATAATGATGGAGCTTTGACTGCAGCGTTGATAAGGGGTCTCCGTAGAGGGCTTCTTTTTTTAAATGTTCACTTAAAAAGTTTTATTGCTATAATTTTATACAAAATATATACTTGTTAGTTGATTACTGCCCAGTAGAATGTGATGAGTCTCATTTAGCAAATGGAGTGTTGAAAGAAGTGTAGATGATTTTATGCCAATAACACACAAGGGTTTTTCAATGCTTGCTCAGGGAATCTGAAGGCTCATCTTTTTATCTAGATTTAAATTACAATTGACAACATTATAAAAGTCTAGTCCTCACCTAGATTAGTTGCTAAGCTTGTGCTCTGCCCTTGGAACCTTCTGTTGAAGGTTTGTTTAGCGATGTTAAGTAGCTGTTATTAGAAAGGGCCATGAATATATCACACGCAACTGCTTTATTTTTGTTAGCAATCAAGAGAAGACAACTATTTCAGTTTTCTGTCGCAGTATACTTATGTAAAGTTTTGTTTTAAGCAATGATCTAATAATCACACGGTTTGAGCTTGATAATATTAACTATCTCATTGCTGACAGTTATCAACTTAGAGTATGCAGCTCACAATGAAAGCTTGCAGAAACGCTTACACAGTGCTGAGGCGGTTTTTGGATTCTCTTCGTATCATCGAGGGGTGGGAGAGATGAAATCTCGAAAAAATCTATAGCAGATTGTGGTTGCAAAGAACTTTTATTTAGTCTTATTTGGGCTTATTTTAGATATGCTGCTTGCAACGAGGTTGCTCTAATTACCCCATCAAATACCTGTGGATGAATCCAGTAAAACATTTTAGGCAGTTATAAGATAAGCATTTTGTTATCATAGCATAAATGCATTAAAATTCTGACTATAGTAAAAACAATGTCTGTTTGTCCATTCGACGCCATGGTTGAAGTTGAAAAAATATAGCATCGTACAGGATTCGAACTCGTTTAGTTGACAGACCCTCCAACACCTCCGCCAATCGATCATCTTCCAGCATTGCAGAATACTTGTATGTACAGTCATTTCTCTATGTACAAGCACCACAACATGCGAGATACTTGAGATACGAGCTGACTTTCGAGCAAGTTTCTTCCTTGAGATATTAATCGTCTTTGAGAAACGAGCATATAAGCCAGTTGTCAAAGGTCACTATATGGCCAAGTATACGAGGCCGCTTTCAAGAACAGCATCGCTCGGTTTTTTTCTTGAATCTGTTTGAAAAAAGCTTTTGAATGGTTGGTTAAAAATTATAGTGAACGCCCGGCAACAAAAAACATGACAACAGATGTCAAAATTCAAGTAAGTTTTGTTAAAGATTAAAACTTAACGTGTTTGCGTAGTAAGCTAAATTTATTAAGTTAAATTCAAAGTTTCTATTAGTTAGGGTCACAATAGTTTAGTGTACCGAACCCATTGCTCTCAAGTCTCTCTCAACCGGCTGTTATCCACAATGTTTGTCTCAAAACTCCATAAAGTAGTGTACATAGTGATGTTACATTTTATTGCAGATCATAACGATTAAATAGGTATTTGTTACTTTATTAGCGCATGTACTGAATTGCGATTAAAAAGACGGTTTTCCACCGTAATATCCTGTTTAGCTGTCTATTTTTTTAGTATGATGATAGATTAATTTGTACTTAGATATTTTATATATAGGAAATTGTGCCTTGAGATGTGAGTGTATTGACATACGATGTGAGCTTAGTTCGAGAACACATTATGCTAGTATGTCGAGGTATGACTGTATAGTTACGCCTGATAATCTCTCACGTCACACTGTCAGACAAAATACTAGTGTTTATAGCGATCTCGAGTCACATCTTTTGCTGATGCATTGACTGACCTATGATTATTCATTGTCAATGAACCTTGAAAGACTGCTTCCTATATATTGCTGTGTATGCAATTTGAATCCAAATTCATAATGTTCACCCAATTTCGCACCATTAGGCAAAAAGTCCTGTGAGTATAATAGACAGAAACATAACCTTAGATAATGACAAACCCCCGATACTAGCGAATATATCAGTTTTATATGATAAACTTATATAGCAGTGTGTATCTAACAGATCGTGCGGTACCTTAAAGTTGTATTTAAGGGTGAAATGGAATGAAAATGTCATAAAGTGTTGAGACATTCAATATAGATGCTTTATTTATGCACTATTCTGCATATGTCGTTATGCATTCAGAATTGGGATGTTTTACATATGAAGGAATTGGATGCAGACTATGATCGGAAACAAGGTCGAAGTATTACTAGTGACGAAGGAAGTTTGGACTCATTTGTCTCTGCTCAAGAAACTCCTGACCTCTCCGACCTTGAGGTACGAACTGTCTACCTTATTGTTAAGCTCTATGCAGCATATAAGCCGTACAATGGTATGTACATTTATTATATTGAAATGAATTGCTGCTAATCCTTCAAAAATGCCACCTTTGAATCCTCCAGATATAGCCCTCCTTCGAATAAAGTTACTGCAACAATGCAGTTCTAACCCTTCCCTTAAGTTATTTACTCTCTGGATATAAGCTTTGAATAAGGTAGGACAACTCTACATCAACTGTAGGTGTGTGAGAGTAGTTGGCATATATGTACAGCGGAGCTCAGTACCAATCTAATTCAACATTAGATCAGATCGGAAAGTTGGCAACATTTTTGCAAAATATTGACCTTGAGGTGTTGAAAAAATTTTTTCTTTAACAAGGCTAAATATGGCTTAATTTTTACTAGGTTTATGTGTTAGTTATCATCATTTTTCACTCACATAGCTCTTAGTAAAAGTGCAGACAAATACAATGTAACATATTCAGTTAGTACAAACATCTCTATATTTGTTAGATTTATGGCATCTTAAAAGTGCAACAATAAAACATTTCACTATTAAAATCAAATGTCAATGTAAAACTGAATGCAAAAATATATTGTAATATCATTGCTTCATGGAGTTGCATGATCTTTGACACACTAAGTAAATCTTGAGGCATAACAAACATTTTTTATTAATAAATCTCTACTAAATGTCAGTTTTTGACTGATTATCTCAAAAACGATAAAAATGTCCAAAAACTCCAAGAAAATGTTACATGGTTTATTGATTCTTCTATGAGGTTACTATAGGCTGAGACCGGTGTCTTATAAAGGACATGTTTGGTCCGAGGAGCAACACTTATCTATTAAGCTGTACTTACACAAAACTTTAGTAGATTTTGTCAAAATGTATCGGAGTTGTCCCATCATTTGCCATTGTTTTGATGCTAGAGATGATCTGACTGCCAGGATGGTGCAAGATTAACTTGAATGCAATAGCTGATATCAATAACAAGAGAGACAAGAAGCTGCACAGCTAGTGACACAGTTTTTCGGCATGAGGTTCTTCTCCGAACTTTTTAACCCCTATCAAGTTTTGTCGATCCTAATCTTGAAACATCCTGGCAGTCAGATCATCTCAAACACCAAAGACAGTCGCGATTGATAGAACAATGGCGATACAATAATACCTCGACGTACGAGTTAAATGCGTTCTGGGACTGTGCTCGTATGTCAATTTACATTTTGTTTCAAGGCACTATTTTTTTATAAAATAACTCAACACAAATTAATCCGCTACCATACTATGAAAAAAACAAGATTTTTCGATGGAAAAATGTGTTTTTTAATTATAGTAATTCAGTACTTACGCTAACAAAATAGCAAATAGGTGTACCTATTTAGTTGTTCAAATTTGCAACAAAATTTAACATTACTATGTAAGTTTTTACCTTCGAGACATGTAGTGACTACTGGTGGTCTGAGAGAGACTTGACAGCAACGCGTATGGTACACTAGACCTTTGTGACACAATGTACCACACGATTTGAATAGAACTTGAATGATTTTATCTTACTAAACACACGTACTAAATGATAAGCTTTAATCTTTTACTAAACTTTAATTTTGCTATTTTGATTTGTTATAATCTGTTTCCGGTTTAAAGTTTTTTGCATCGAGTTTTCTGTAACTTTTCGCCCATCTTTTAAAAATTTTTCTTAAACTTATTTGTGGAGAAATACCAGGCGATGTCGTCCTCGAAAGCAACCTTTTGCATTTTTGGGCGTATAGTGGACATCGAGAACCGGCTTGTATCTGAAAGATTACTCGTATGTCATAGAAGAAACTTGCGCGAAACTCTGCGCGTATTTCGATTTTTCCATGTTGGGGCACTTGTCTGTCACTTGCACTTGTACGTCGATGTATGGCTGAACATTTTAGTAAAAACTACTGAACTTTTGTGCAAGTACATCTTCAAGCATTTCTATGGATGATTTCTAACTAAGCCTCATGTTCTTTTCTTCATTTCTTATACTTTTACTAAGGTGACTGACTATAATCATTTCTAATTTCTTATTATGAGCTTCGGAGCTTTATTTTGTACCTCCATAATGATTGCTGGTACGCCTGCTGTTATGGTCTCCATGAGCAAATGGAATTTTGGATAGTTTTTTTTATATTTCCTTTTAAAAAGCTTATCGACAAACAGTTTTCAATTGTACTGAACGAATGTAATTTTGTCTGGCATTACAGGAAAAAATATTAGCCAAGCCTTCATGCAGATTACACTTGTATGAAGTGGGCCTTCTAGAGCTGCAGCACAACCTTGTGCCATACAGAAAGCTTAGAACCAAGATGGTAGGGTGTGGGAGTGACTCCGAGTTCCTCGCCAAGCTTCACGTGCTGCGCATTGCGCTAGATGTAAGTATGGAAAGTCTGCACTTCCTAGAGTTATTGGCAGGTCTGTAGAAATTAATGGTGTGGTGTGTCAAGGTCTGTGATTGGTTATATAGTTTGTAACAGGATCAGCTCCGAGCTTTTGAACATTAGCCTCAAATATAGTGTCACTTTAAAAAGGGTTTTTTGATATGGTGGATGTTTACAGGTTTTACTGCTACAGGTTTTTAGTGATGTTATAGTTATCATACCACACATGACATCTGTGTGTACAAGCTTGATTAACTTTTTAGTATGGGCTCTTACAAACCGCATGCATTGCTCCAACACATTGTCATAGATGTAAACAGACGCCATGCATATTAGCAGGCTACGTGCACCAACGGCATCTGGGTGAGATGCATTGAACTATTTTTATGCCCATGTGACATACAATGGATTGCTTGTATGGTGTAAACCTCCTGTATCGCCTCACACTTTTCTTTTCATTTATTTGATTGGTACACAGGAAATGATGAAAGAGAAAAGGAACAAAGAATGGTTTACTTCTACGGGGAGAACAATTGTTTCCTCCATCTTAATCAAGGCGGAAAGGGTTTGTGTTTTAATACTGTAATAAGTTGTATCATCTCTCCATCTACTAGGTGACTGATTGAAGCTGTGTTTATACCAGAAGATGTCTTGTGTAGAGATTCTTGTATAGGCAGAAAATTGGATGGTACGGTATAGGTAGTGATTTTATGCAGTAACAACTGCTTGTCTAAGAAACATGTGTATCTATATATATATATACAATTTATATATGTATATATCAGTGTCTGTTTGTCCATGATTCGGTCTGTCCAGCTATAGCTATTGAATCTTCCAAAGAAGATTCTGTATCGCAGAAGATTTGATCTGGAAAGCTCCTTTTCACCAGGCAATAAGCTGGTCAATTGAGCTACAATTGGATTCTTCAGGTGATATGATTGGTTATCTAGGTTATATTAGCATAGCGACTCTGCATTACGGTGCAACATCACTAAAGTTGTTCTGACGGCTCTTATTAGTAAGTTTAGCAATACAGATAGTAGCTTACTCAAATTAGCCATAGGCAGTGAGCGAGACTAATGGCAGGTGGCAGGCAACTACATTACCTGCTACTGTAATTTGCTGTTTTCAATACCCGTGCAACGCCGGCATTTTGCTAGTTATTTATTATAATAAATGCCATGCTGAGAGCATTAGAAAAAAGGTTGCTTCATACTGGAATTAAACTTGATAGGAGTGGTGTTGATAGTGTAGCTAGTACAAGTGATGTTAAGGTAGTAGGAGGGTAGGTAGTAGGAGTGATGGTGATGGGGTAGGTAGTAGAGGTGATGTTGATAGGGTAGGTAGTAGAAGTGATGTTGATAGGGTAGGTAGTAGAGGTGATGTTGATAGGGTAGGTAGTAGAGGTAGTAGGAGTGATGTTGATAGGGTAGGTAGTAGGAGTGATGTTGATAGGGTAGGTAGTAGGAGTGATGTTGATAGGGTAGGTAGTAGAAGTGATGTGGATAGTGTAGGTAGTAGGAGTGATGTTGATAGGGTAGGTAGTAGGTGTGATGTTGATAGTGTAGGTAGTAGGAGTGATGTTGATAGGGTAGGTAGTAGGAGTGATGTTGATAGGGTAGGTAGTAGGTGTGATGTTGATAGTGTAGGTAGTAGGAGTGATGTTGATAGGGTAGGTAGTAGAAGTAATGTTGATAGGGTAGGTAGTAGAGGTGATGTTGATAGGGTAGGTAGTAGAGGTGATGTTGATAGGATAGGTAGTAGAGGTGATGTTGATAGGGTAGGTAGTAGAGGTGATGTTTATAGGGTAGGTAGTAGAAGTAATGTTGATAGGGTAGGTAGTAGGAGTGATGTTGATAGGTAGATAGTAGAGGTGATGTAGATAGGGTAGTTAGTAGAGGTGATGTTGATAGGATAGGTAGTAGAGGTGATGTTGATAGGGTAGGGAGTAGGAGTGATGTTGATAGGGTAGGTAGTAGAGGTGATGTTGATAGGATAGGTAGTAGAGGTGATGTTGATAGTGTAGGTAGTAGGAGTGATGTTGATAGGGTAGGTAGTAGGTGTGATGTTGATAGTGTAGGTAGTAGGAGTGATGTTGATAGGGTAGGTAGTAGAAGTGATGTTGATAGGGTAGGTAGTAGAGGTGATGTTGATAGGGTAGGTAGTAGAGGTGATGTTGATAGGGTAGGTAGTAGAGGTGATGTTGATAGGGTAGGTAGTAGAGGTGATGTTGATAGGGTAGGTAGTAGAGGTGATGTTGATAGGGTAGGTAGTAGAGGTGATGTTGATAGGGTAGGTAGAAGGAGTGATGTTAATAGGGTAGGTAGTAGAGGTGATGTTGATAGGGTAGGTAGTAGAGGTGATGTTGATAGGGTAGGTAGTAGGAGTGATGTTGATAGGGTAGATAGTAGAGGTGATGTTGATAGGGTAGGTAGTAGAGGTGATGTTGATAGGGTAGGTAGTAGAGGTGATGTTCATAGGGTAGGGAGTAGGAGTGATGTTGATAGGGTAGGTAGTAGAGGTGATGTTGATAGGATAGGTAGTAGAGGTGATGTTGATAGGGTAGGTAGTAGGAGTGATGTTGATAGGGTAGGTAGTAGGAGTGATGTTGATAGGGTAGGTAGTAGAGGTGATGTTGATAGGGTAGGGAGTAGGAGTGATGTTGATAGGGTAGGTAGTAGGAGTGATGTTGATAGGGTAGGTAGTAGGAGTGATGTTGATAGGTAGATAGTAGAGGTGATGTAGATAGGGTAGTTAGTAGAGGTGATGTTGATAGGATAGGTAGTAGAGGTGATGTTGATAGGGTAGGGAGTAGGAGTGATGTTGATAGGGTAGGTAGTAGAAGTGATGTTGATAGGGTAGGTAGTAGAGGTGATGTTGATAGGGTAGGTAGTAGAGGTGATGTTGATAGTGTAGGTAGTAGGAGTGATGTTGATAGGGTAGGTAGTAGAAGTAATGTTGATAGGGTAGGTAGTAGGTGTGATGTTGATAGGTAGATAGTAGAGGTGATGTAGATAGGGTAGGTAGTAGAGGTGATGTTGATAGGATAGGTAGTAGAGGTCATGTTGATAGGGTAGGTAGTAGGAGTGATGTTGATAGGGTAGGTAGTAGAGGTGATGTTGATAGGGTAGGTAGTAGAGGTGATGTTGATAGGATAGGTAGTAGAGGTGATGTTGATAGGGTAGGTAGTAGAGGTGATGTTGATAGGATAGGTAGTAGAGGTGATGTTGATAGGGTAGGTAGTAGGAGTGATGTTGATAGGGTAGGTAGTAGGAGTGATGTTGATAGGGTAGGTAGTAGAGGTGATGTTGATAGGGTAGGGAGTAGGAGTGATGTTGATAGGGTAGGTAGTAGGAGTGATGTTGATAGGGTAGGTAGTAGGAGTGATGTTGATAGGTAGATAGTAGAGGTGATGTAGATAGGGTAGTTAGTAGAGGTGATGTTGATAGGATAGGTAGTAGAGGTGATGTTGATAGGGTAGGGAGTAGGAGTGATGTTGATAGGGTAGGTAGTAGGAGTGATGTTGATAGGGTAGGTAGTAGAAGTGATGTTGATAGGATAGGTAGTAGAGGTGATGTTGATAGGGTAGGTAGTAGGAGTGATGTTGATAGGGTAGGTAGTAGGAGTGATGTTGATAGGTAGATAGTAGAGGTGATGTAGATAGGGTAGGTAGTAGAGGTGATGTTGATAGGATAGGTAGTAGAGGTCATGTTGATAGGGTAGGTAGTAGGAGTGATGTTGATAGGGTAGGTAGTAGAGGTGATGTTGATAGTGTAGGTAGTAGGAGTGATGTTGATAGGGTAGGTAGTAGAAGTGATGTTGATAGGGTAGGTAGTAGAGGTGATGTTGATAGGGTAGGGAGTAGGAGTGATGTTGATAGGGTAGGTAGTAGGAGTGATGTTGATAGTGTAGATAGTAGAAGTGATGTTGATAGGGTAGGTAGTAGAGGTGATGTTGATAGGGTAGTTAGTAGCGGTGATGTTGATAGGGTAGGTAGTAGAGGGATGTTGATAGGGTAGGTAGTAGAGGTGATGTTGATAGGGTAGGTAGTAGAGGGATGTTGATAGAGTAGGTAATGAAGATGATGTTAGACTATAAAGCACAGCGCGGTTGCTAAATTTTCTCACTTTCACAGGATCCGACAGATTTCTTGTCATCTATGAATAAGTTGGAGGCCTTCTTACCCAGCCCCGCAAACTTTGATGTGCTGAAGACAGAATTGGGTAGCAGAGGCGTAAGTATTCGTTTATAATCTATGGATTTTAACAGTTGCTACTATTTTGCAGTAGATTCATCAATCATGTGAGTTCATTAAGTTATATATCACACGCACACAAACTTTAACATATCAATTTAATTCATGCCATGGTCTGTTTCATATGTTAAAGTCCTCATTTGTTGGATCAGGTAATAATAAATATAATAAAGTTACTATAGGTAATTATAGTTCCTGACGTTAAAGGTTGACTTGCAACAAAATTCACATTACAGTTATTTGGTACCAAAACGTTCACCATGTTTTACTATGCTGTGTTGTAGGTGCAAAATATGTGGAAATGTGATTAGAAGCTCTTAAAAGCTCTAAAACGAACAGTTAATCGCAGCCATCACGAAAATGCCGTAGTGCGGGATCTCTTTATTTCGATGACATACTCAAACATTGGGGTTATTGTTTTGACATGTGATGTTATCCCATAAAATAATGCCAATGAAAGGTTCAATATAAAACATCTCATAGCACTCATTTATGACAAACACTTCGAGTTCTACCGGAAAGCCCGTATCAAATATAGATGCTCGCTACTTAACAGTTTCGTTTCAGCCTGGTCTAATCGTCTAGTCGTAATCTGATCATGTGACCCATGCTTTCTGCCAAATGGCGCGAACATTTTCTGCAGCATTTTGGCGACTATCACAGGTGACCAACAGGCTCCTCATGTTGATCAGAAGATGATATGCACTCCTTCAAGCTATGGTTAAAAAATTAAACGAATTTTTATGGTAGGTTGTGAGATATCAGTGCTCAAAGTGACAGCATTGCAATGATGATGAAAGAGGCGCGTAAGGACAATAGACATGGTTTAATTGATTGTGTGAAGTATATTTGTGAAAATATTTCGACGAATGAGGTTGCATGAAAGTGTAAACAGAAGCCATCGTGTTCAACTACGTCCCATTTGAGCCGTTTTGAAAAGGGATTCCAATTTAGCGATTTTGTCACAGCTGCGATTAGCTGTTCGTTTTTGAGCTTTGAAGGGCTTGTAATCACATTGCCACATATTTTGCACCTACAACACAGCAGAGTAAGACATGGTGAATCTTTTGATACCAAATAACTGTAATGTGATTTTTGTTGCAAGTCAACTTTTAACATATTATTTTGTTAGTAGTTTTGAATACGTACAGCACTTACATTATATTTTAAGATTTTTACAAGGGAATGTTGAAATTATATAATTATTATGGTTTCTACACCCCTACATACGATTTGTTCACCATGATGCCTACCTTGAAACGGATCAAAATCATATCCTGAGGGTGCACTGTATTGAGAGATGCATTAATCAGCTGATGGGGCTCAATTCTTTTCTATAGGTTAAATGTTTTACTCTCTATGATATCGTGTTGGACTGGGTTCTAATGGATGCTTTTGATGACCTATGCAATCCACCCGCAAGTGTGTTGAGCGTTGTTAAGAATCGCTGGCTATCTGATGGACTCAAAGAAACAGCCATATCTACTGCAATCTGGTCAATACTAAAGGCTAAACGGCGCCTTCTCAAGGTTTGTGCTGGAATTTTTTTTTGGAGTTGTCATTTATTTTGCTACTCATCTAGGCTTTTGTTCATCATAAAATAGCTTATAGAAACAACATACATTGAGTGAATATCATTTGTCAGAACCGTCTCTATGATTGGTTCACAAATGACTTCAAAAGTGTGATATTTAGCTCGTATGTATTTTATTAAAATACATACATTACAAGTCTTAATGATCAGTTTTTGTATTTATCTGTTACCTATTTTACAAACCGTTGAACAGACTATTGTTTTACCACTCTATTTGCTGCAAATAAATACACTCATAAAATATTGTGTGTTAACTTTTTTTAATTTTGTAGTAATGACCAAGATAACGCGTACACTTTTTCAAAATTATTTGGTTTTGTGACACGCTAATTGAAATGAGCCTACGCTAGCATACATTGCTTTATTCTGAGCTTTATTTTTAACTTTATTGACAACTTTGTTGTTAGCTTTATTGTTAACTTTTTTGTTTACTTCATTGTTAACTCTATTGTTTATTTTATTGTTAACTCTATTTTTACTTTATTTGTTAATTATATTGTTAACTTTTTTGTTAACTCCATTGTTATTTTTATTGTTAATTTTATTAACTTTATTGTTAACTCTATTGCTAACTCTATTGTTAACATTGGTATGCTGTCTCTTTTAGCATCCAGATGGCTTCATAGCCAAATTCTATGCCATATCAGAATCAGTAACTCCTGTATTGGCATGGGCCTTTCTTGGACCTGATGGAGAGCTTAAATCAGCATGTCAAACTTTCAGAGTAAGTCTTGATGGCATGATAAGCTGGTATTTAAACTTTCAGGGTAAGTCTTGATGGCATGATAAGCTGGTATTTAAACTTTCAGAGTAAGTCTTGATGGCATGATAAGCTGGTATTTAAACTTTTAGAGTAAGTCTTGATGGCATGATAAGCTGGTATTTAAACTTTCAGAGTAAGTCTTGATGGCATGATAAGCTGGTATTTAAACTTTCAGAGTAAGTCTTGATGGCATGATAAGCTGGTATTTAAACTTTTAGAGTAAGTCTTGATGGCATGATAAGCTGGTATTTAAACTTTCAGAGTAAGTCTTGATGGCATGATAAGCTGGTATTTAAACTTTCAGAGTAAGTCTTGATGGCATGATAAGCTGGTATTTAAACTTTTAGAGTAAGTCTTGATGGCATGATAAGCTGGTATTTAAACTTTCAGGGTAAGTCTTAGTACCTGGGTAACTCTGTGAGTAGCTATTGGAATATGCATATAGTCTATTAAACAAGCTCTCTACGGACCATAGAATAGGGTACAGTTACAGAGAATGACATCATATAAAATGCCATCAAATTATTTTGAGAGGTTGGGAGCCACTGCAAAATTTTTCGTTGGCTCATTTTATGCTGTATGAATGACGTAGAAATAATTTTAGTGTTATATCTATCACAAATTCTAATAAAAGGCCTCCATGAAATTAATTTATCGTCAGATGTGATTTAATTTTTTTGAAAGATCTGGAACTAACCCAGCCTTTGCCCCTCATTTGTTTCCATTTCCCTCTTCAGCGGATGAACGGAGACATGGTCAGTGTAAATAGTAAATGCGTAGTAAATAGTTATGACTACAGACTCGGTGGTTCTCTAGTCTAACTTCTATTTCTTCTCATGATTCCAGCCAATCTGTTTCCTGTTAAGGGTTTCAGTGAGTGAAGGGTGATACCTAGTGTAAATATACAGTTTCCTTGTTTGTTACAGACACAGTGCATGGGTTTTATTGAAGACATATTCAATCAGAGAACGGTGAGGTACACAGTCTATGAGGATATGGTCTGCGACATAATGAAGGTAGCCAGGCTACGAGCAGCAAACATTTTATCAGCTATTGACCCCGCCCATTACAGCATGGTTAGTACACCCTTTATATTCTCAATCACGTGGTGCATTGTTGGAAGTTTGCTCAGCGAGTCCTGTAGCTGGAGCCAACGTGGATTACAGACTGAACCCATCCCAAGCTTGTAAACACTGATAACAAAACAAAACATTGGTTTTATGCTATTTTAGGAGCACAGGCTTCCATCGTCCCTTTGATATAGTATTAATATTAGTATTTGTCGCAATTTAAAATTTGCTATACAGTTAAACTGCTCAATGTGAAGTCAACTTGTTTCGAGATCTGCTTTATATGTTACAATCGTTGTAAGTGTATATTAAAGCAAATATTTTCATAAGAATACACTGTAATTCGTTTAATTTGTTCCACATCCCAGAAGAGATAACTCTGACAAATACAGCCGGTAATTAAACATTTAAACTATGTATGTAAATATGTAGAGGAATTAATGTAGGAGGATAAACTGTATGTAAAAGACTTGAGTAATAAAACGATGATCAATAATCTATAAAACTAAAATCAATAAAAAGAGATTTTCATTATTACTATACCTGAAAGCCAACACGAATGGAAGAATGTACTATAGAGTTATCTCCCCCTAGAGTGATAACTACATGAGCTTTTCCGGTGCCAACAAGGAGCATTTAGGCCACACCCCTTTTTTGTGCTAGTCAATCGTGGTGATCGACTAGATCAATAACATCTGCCATGAGAATGGTTAAACAATGATCATGAATTTCCACAGTTAAGATAGTAATTGTTGCTCATATTAAAGAAATGATGATTATAGTTTATTACTCTAATATATGCTTATTATTTAAATCAATTCAATACCTACCAGGGATCGCTAAACATATTACGGAAATGTTTACTTTAAACATTTCCGTAATATAACCATAAACATAAATATTTCCATAATTTTATGGAAATGGATATGGAAATGGAAATAATATAGATATGAATTATGGATATGTTATGGAAATGAAAATAATATGAAAATGAAATAGGAAAATGTCATGGAAATGGAAATAATATGGAAATGAATTATTGAAATGCTATGGAAATGCTATGGAAATGGAAATAAGATGGAGATTAATTATGGAAATGGAAATAATATGGAAATGGGAATAATAAGGAAATGAATTATAGAAATTGTAACATACACGTAATCCAAGATATAAACAGAGGCAAGTTATACTGGCTAATACGTCTACATAGGTGTATATTTGAATGAAAGAATATTTAAAGTGCTAAGTGTATACATAACAGGGATCGCTAAACATATTATGGAAATGTTTAATTATCCATAAACATAAATATTTCCATAATTTTATAGAAATGGATATGGAAATTTTATGTTAGAAATATAGAAATGGTATGGAAATGGAAATAATAGGGAAATAAAATAGGGAAATGTTATGGAAATGGACATAATATGGAAATGAATTATGGAAATGTTATAGAAACGGAAATTGTGACATATACCGTAAGTCCTCATGCTCAAGAAAAAATAAATTTTCTGTCCGAAGACTTTTTATTACTTGGGCAACTCGGATGGTACAAATCATAGTTGATGGCAGTCGATTAGCTTCCCATCACACCAATGTAATACAACCCCAGTATAACTATTCCGAAGAAATCATCTAATCTATGATTAACCAATGATATATAGCCCCCATGTGTAGGGGCTGTATATCATTGGAGTAACTGATTACATTAGCTCACTTACTTAACACTATCTATTCAGTACCTTTGCAAGTCATGTAGGTATTGAATAACTTTAAATAATAGCATATATTAGAGTAATAAGCTATAATCATCATTACTTTAATATGAGCATTAATTACTATCTTAACTGTGGAAATTCATGATCAATGTTTAACTATTCTCATAGCTGATGTTATTGTTCTTTCAATCACTACAACTGACTAGCACAAAAAAGGGGCGTGGCCTAAACGCTCCTTGTTGGCACCGGAAACGCTCGTGTTGTTGAAGGCACAGTTATCACTCTAGGGGGAGATAACTCTATGGAATGTACTCACCGATGCCAGGTTTGAAGGTGAATTTTGAAGGGTGAGGGGGAAATGCAGTTTTATTATCTTTAACTTTACTCAATAAACTTCAAGATGATTTAGTTTATGTGAATTTATTGTTTATAGGGTCAAGTGGGGTAAGTACACCTTCGAAAAAGGGCAATTCAACTTCTCAGTCTTACTGCTTTGCTTTAACTAAATATTTGAGTCTAATATTGGTCATTGTGAAGCTCCAGAATGTTCTGAGCAAGAATTTCAGCACTAAAAGACTGTTAATTAAATATCATTGCTTGATATGAAGCGCTAAAAAATGTGTGTCTCGGTGGTGCATTTGCCCCATATAGAGGGGTAAGTGCACCATATATATCACTATATATATCTTTTCTTTACTTCTTAATTTTATTAGTATTCACTTTTACCTAAAATACTGAAATGTTTGAAACAACTTGAAACATCTTATGATGGAAATTACTTCGAGTCGCATATTTGCTCAAATTGACTCTACATAATGTAGGGTGTGACTGTACTATCACATTTATACGCTACATAACGTAGGGTGTGACTGTACTATCACATTTATACGCTACATAATGTAGGATGTGACTGTACCATCACATTTATACGCTACATACTGTAGGGTTTGACTGTACGATCACATTTATACGCTACATATTGTAGGGTTTGACTGTACCATCACATTTATACGCTACATACTGTAGGGTTTGACTGTACGATCACATTTATATGCTACATACTGTAGGGTTTGACTGTACCATCACATTTATACGCTACATATTGTAGGGTTTGACTGTACGATCACATTTATACGCCACTTACTGTAGGGTTTGACTGTACCATCACATTTATACACTACATATTGTAGGGTTTGACTGTACCATCACATTTATACGCTACATACTGTAGGGTTTGACTGTACGATCACATTTATATGCTACATATTGTAGGGTTTGACTGTACTATCACATTTATACGCCACTTACTGTAGGGTTTGACTGTACCATCACATTTATACGCTACATACTGTAGGGTTTGACTGTACGATCATATTTATACGCTACATATTGTAGGGTTTGACTGTACGATCACATTTATACGCTACATACTGTAGGGTTTGACTGTACTAGCGCATTTATACACTACATAATGTAGGGTTCATAATATAATAATATAATTTTAACTGTAACATAGATAAAATTTTCACATATGAATTTAAGAAAATGTATAATTTAATTTGTTACAATCATGTAATTATCCAATTGAGCATACATGTTGTAGAATGGGCTCTGACACTGTGTCCAGTAAAGAATATGCTCCTATACTCAATGTGATGTCTCTCTCATAGATGAATGGCTGTGTGAGAGGTAACAGGTGACTTACAGGTGACATTCCCGCTGCTTATCACATGACTCAATATTTTTATTACTGACATTATACAGGATGGTGCAGGCCTAATGTACACGCTTATATTGAAAAAGTGTTTGAAAAGAGACCGTTGATCCTGTATTTAGTCCATATATTAACAGGAGAATTATTTCAAAGATATAAATTATTTTGAACTATACAGTTTTTAGTCTGTTCTATTTGTGTCTTTAGAATTCAGTAATTCCGTATGCTGAATAGAATTTTTTGCTGAACGCTTGTAAGAAGAGCCCTAGGTTTTACATTCCTTTGCACAGTTGTTCTTTCCTCGCTCCATGTACTTAGAGAAGGCAACTTCCATTAACTGCTGTGATTCATAACTTTGATTTCGTTTTCATCCCTATATTTTCAGAGACTCATCAACTACAATCAATTTTGCATGCTTTATGCGAAGAAATCTTAACCTCAAACAAGTTTAGTCTTGATATATATTCATAAACCTGTTCACTTATTCTGCTATAATCTTGGAATGTTCATTTATGTATTTACCATTGAGACCATACTTTCTGATTGCGTAGAAATCAGTTTTTGCTGCTTTAATGGCTTGATTAGGCTGGATGGCACCAAACTGCCACAATATTGAGAAATGGATGGTAAAGAACTGCAGTCAAGAAAATAATACTGAGCATTTTACAAACATTTATTAAGCTCAGATTTCTATAAAGACATTTGGATTTTTTGTACAAACCTGAGCATGTTTTGACTACTTAATAGTCATTCATATACATATTTCATTTGTCTAATTTTACTTTTACAACAAGTTATATCTGATGTGGCAGATTGATTGAGAGTTTGTTTTTGTTCGGAGTTGTCCATGTCGGTGGTCTATTCTATAACGGGAGGTCATTATACAAAGCCATATCATTCTTTCACCACTTGGTGTGACTAGTTTCCTTGCTTTGCGAAGATCATGCTCCATTTTCTTGATAAACTTTAGGATCTCAAGCTCTGTTTAGTATTTAGTAGTGATATGAGTACTAATAAGCTTGGCAGTCTCAAGCTTGGCATCATGGGACATCATAATGACCAATCACTATGTGCATAATTAATCCGTGAAGTAGCTACTTGTCTGATTAGTGTGGTGATTGGTGTGTTGGTCACTAATTCGGAGTGTCAAAGTTCAATTCCTGTACGAGGTAATTCTTTTCTTAACATTTATTGCGATTCTTAACATTTAATGCAATAAATAACATCATTTTGTTGATGAGTACCAATCTTTATTGTAATAGGAGCGGTGTCAGTCTGAAGTGACGCTAATAGCTTTGGGAAAAAATTGCCTCACACAGGAATTGAACTGGGACACACCGATTTGTAGACTGGCGCACTAACCACTCAACCAACGGTGCTGCAACTTTATGAACTAATCATGCATATACTGATTACGCAATACGATTGGGCTGCCAAGAGTACTAGTGCCAATAAAAAGTAATCCCTCCGCACACTAGTAGAACTTCAGCGTGAACCATCCTATATACGTATGTATTTCCACTCTGGCGTAGGACTAAATACAGCACCACTTCATTCGAAACTCATATTTTGTTTTACAGATTATATTAATATGGATTTTATCGATACAATTTTTATAAAATCGTATCTTTAAAATTATTTATTAAATACTTGTAAAATTATTTTAAGGCTTGATTTTTTATATAAAAATAATCTGTATTTTTAGTATCAGTTCCTCCTATTGAAATAATGTGAGGCGTCAAAGAAATTTTGTATTTTTGTTTTAAATACTGCTAGTTATGCTGCAACAAAGACATTTAGTTTTTAACAAGGCTGATATGTTTAAAGACGCATTTTCTTTAGCAATTCTTTGATTCGCGGATTTTTATTCGATAGTAAGTTTGGTATAGGAACTATCGCTTACCTGTTAAAGCTGTCTTTACCTGTCTAAGTTGTCTTTACCTGTCTAAGTTGTCTTTAAAGAGGTGCATGTGTGGTGCTGCTTTATTGTTAACTAGTACTCAGGCAGTCTCGCATGCTTGACAGATCATCAGGTGTGATAACTAGAAGTGCAATTACTTTACAATGGCAGTGGCTGGTTAACTAGCGCAGTTGCTTGATTGTTGATCGCCCATGTTGAAAGTCCGGAGTTGGGACCCTGTTTGATGCAATTTTCTCCGATCGACAACCGTGGCTACGGACATGGCTATTATTATAGCAAAGATTATTTTTGCTGCGACACCATTTACTAAGGTATACCTTATATCAAGTAAATGCCTACTCTGTAATACCATCGACATAGCGTGCTGGGCTTCAAAAACTACAAGGAGTGCTGAGCGTGACTATCATTACCGACCATTGCCTGAATCTCCTTGCAAAGTATCGCCTCCATTGAATAGATCCACAGCAAATGCCATAGTTTTGTCTAACAACAAGCTTAAGGTGTCTCACTTAGGTCAGTGATGTGGACATTCGGTTTACTCAAAGTTTACTTGGGTGAAGATTCCTATAACCTTGACAAATGTAATTTGTGTGCGAAACTCATATCTTGAAGTACATAGGCTTTCTTGCCTTTTTTAAATCTAAACAGTTCACCTAAATAACAAGCCAGATACTGAGAGCGAAATAAGTTTCTTTAGTTTGCTGCAACATAAAGGGGCGTTTCTAAAGCACATTAAAAAAACTTCAAAAGCAGCAGGGCCACTTTGTGCTCTGGGACTAAGCAATTAGCTCTGTTAAACACAAATCTTACAAAACAGCTAATCATTGTTATTCCAAAGGTGGAGTGTTTGCCTGTTATTTTTCAATTATAGATAGCTGCAGGAAACACTTACTTTTAAGATCTTCGGCAACCAAATGGAACTTTCTGGTTTAGGCATTTTAATAGAGTCCTGAGGGTGCATAACTATCAGTCATAGATATAGGTTTAATGTGTGATACTCGAGCATTGCACATTCATTGCTGTGCAACATTGTTATGGTACACAAGCGATGTTGTATGGTACTACAGTTATTATTGGACCCACCTTGAAACTGTTATTTCATTAATTGGAGAGTCCAACTGAGCACCAATTAATGCTGAACCTATTATTGGGAGTGACACGAGACACCAAGTTACCACAGGTAATATATTCGCATAAATAATAAAATACGGAACACAACCAAAGTGTTCGCTATATATTTAAATATAATAAAAATAATGCTTGTGAAAGACATAAAATGTGATGAGGCGGACACATTGCGATTTATATTAGAATCAAAATAATATATGTACTCTATATGAACTACATAACAAAATATTTCCATTGCATAACAAAATATTTCAGAAAAAAACTAAATGACATTCAAATATCTGGCTGGGAAACCAATGTGCTGTTTAGCGCGCTATCAACAGCCTGTTTGTAGCAGATCAGAGTAGAGAGATACTCGGTGTTAGATTAAGAAGTGAAACCGGTAGAAAGATGATAATGTTACTGCTTATCGTCGGCTGGTACCTCCGAATCCTACAAATGAAAGTTTTACATTTTTTGTCAAGTTTCAGAGCCTGTTTCCACAATAGACACCACTAGAGAATGCGAGAGCTGCAAAACAAGCCACCATGGATCAACTATCAGTGGGAGAATGTTCATCATTATGGGAGTTGTTTAAGTAAAATTGGAGTTTGGATCCACTCACTGCTCCTCCCTCAGCCCCTTCATTTCCAATTACTCATTTCATCCCCCTGCCCGCAAAATACTACACATTAGGATAGAAACACTAACCTGAAGAGCGGTGAGTGGATCCACTACTTGATGGTTGTGGTGACCTGCTTCCTCCTGAACCAAACCAGCTGGATCCAGCTCCACTATTATATGATCTTCTCTGACTACTGCCAAACCAGCTATTGCCCCAGCCACCACCATTGCCCCAGCCACCACCATTGCCCCAGCCACCACCATTGCCCCAGCCACCACCATTGCCCCAGCCACCACCTCTATGCCAACCTCCTTGCTACAAAAGAAAACTTTCAGAGTTATACACCTGTAAGATACAACCTACTGTAAGAGATGCACTTGTAAGCATATACTTCACTTGCAGGGGTAATAGGATGAGCTAATACATGTATATGAAATATATAAAAAATTGAATATTTCACAGAATATTTATACCTAGTAATATATTTCACAAAGCTGGCAGTATTAGCCGCGAAAGCACTAAACATAATGACATGCCAAACAATAAGGTTTGACATGGCATATTCACTATTCTTGGCTAGAGGTGGGACGAGACAGGTTTTTTAAGTTCGAGACGAGACACGGTCTTGTAAAAATTCGAGACTCAAGACAGTAAAATAATGAGCATTTTGTCGATGATTTCACTCCACAAGGACTGGTGTACTTGATATATAAAATTGATAAACCTCTTTTTAAATTAAATTTTCACCTGGTGTAAACGATTTAAATACAACATTTTAATAGCGATATGCATGTATTTTTTGTAAACAAAAGTAACACAAACAACTCTAAAATAGCGAAGTTATATACAATCAAACGTGGATAACTCGCGGTCGGATAGCTCGAACACATGGTTAACTCGAACGGTTTCTTTGGTCCGTTCCCACGTAATGATAAATTGCTTTAGATAACTCGACCTCAACTCTGTTAACTCGAACAGTTTCTTGCCCAACACCTACCGAGACGGTTGTTATTGCTTTAGAAAATCACTTTATTCCAAGCCATAGAGAAAAACCTCAACTCTTCGTAATTTATAGGCGTCGTTATTACTATCATCGGCAAAATATTTTTGTCAATGACTTTTCTAAAGGTTTGGTGAAATTTGATTCGACCAAACATCCGCTTAGCGATGGCCCTTCGGAAGCGAGGAAAAGTGAGGTAACCTTCGCATAAACTTCAAGAAAAATCGGCAAAATTGATCTCGGTTAAAGCGCTTAAAAAAAAGATGTATTTTCTTCTGAGCATTTCAACAACGATCAAGTTTTGCCAATTTTAATCTAAAAAACGTCCTGGCAATAACATCACCTCAAACAACAAACCAATCTCAAGTGATAAAAAAATCTCTATACTTTTTGATAAAAAAGTTTTAAACTTTACATTAAAAGCATTTAATTTGAAACAAGCCATTTATGCTTTTGATTTATATTATAGTTTGTATATGTACATGTATCTACTAATAAATAAATAAATACATGGACTTGTGGCAGTGCTCTGATAACTTGAACGCTCTGATAACTCGAACACTTTCGCTCGGTCCCGTGACGTTCGAGTTATCCATGTTTGACTGTATTTCTAAAAGTTTTGAGCTTGATTGATAATTATTATTATAAGCATATTGCTTTGTACATATATATTTTTACCATCTATTGAATAGGTCTTACTTTTTAATGTAATAAAATGTGTAATGAAACCGATAGCCGTTGATCTACAAAGAAGTACTGCAACTAAAAGAACACAAGATAACACTTTCATTCTTATTGTTTCATTTTTGTTAAGTTTTGTTTTTGTATCATTAACTGTAGTATGTGAATTATATTTAAATTGTACTCATAAAATTATATGAGTTACTGTACCGTATACATTCTTATATTGAACTAACAAAAATGGCATTGTTACCCGAACACAGACTATGGTCGACACGTCCTTTAGTTCGTTTCTCCGTGACCGGGCAAGTTTTACCCCCAAATAAAAGAGGCCCGAAATTTATGAAGGGCAGTTGGTGTTTAGACATGATACGATAAAATACAGACATCTTACCCGCAACAGTCTTATTTATTAAATCGGATTATCCGGAGGGTAATTGGATACAACCCGGTATCTGTTTTAAGGACACCGAACCAGACTACAATATATTAACAGGTCCGTTGTCCGGACTACATGATTAGACTCGGTGGCCAACATAATCAATAACGACAAGTGGTAACGGACCGGGTATAACTTTAATGGCAGTTGCCCGCAATACACTACAATATATGGAGTTGCCGTTACCACGAAAAGCCAGGCTTTTCGCGCAGGCGCTTTAGTTCTATTTCCTGTCTCGAATTTGGCAATAGTTAGGTCGCGACGAGACCGATACGAGACAGGTCGAGACGAGACCGATACGAGACAGGTCGAGACGAGACCGATACGAGACAGGTCGAGACGAGACCGATACGAGACAGGTCGATACTCGAGATGTCTCGTGTCTCGTTCCATCTCTATTCTTGGCACTATTTAATCACGCTACAATCTATATATATATACATATAGATCTCAAAGTTTGTCGCCTGTTTTCTGTATTCGGTTTGTCCAGCTATAGCTATTAAAATCTTGATATAAATATTCCGCGCTTTGATGGATTCGAACCCACACAGATTGCAACCGCAGGTTTGTAACTCAATTGTCTAACCACAAGTCTACGAAGATTAATAGCTCTTAAGATTCATAGCTTTTACTATATACACCTTTTTCCCAATTTCACACGCTAAATGACGTATTAATTGAAACTCTATTAACTTTATGAAACACGATGCTTTTTTGTCCTCACCGTACAAGGGCTAATTTGTTTTCTGCCAAACGATATCAACATTTATTTCTCTCGAAATTAAAATTTGGCGATTGTATCTCAGTTCAGCATCATCTATTATGGTAAAAACGGGTTCGCAAACAGATAAGGGATGAAATTTTAGTTGAAATTTTACTAAAATGCATACTAAAACTTCCTTCAGGTATGTTTTTAGTAAGCTTAATTCATATAAGTTAGATTCAGTGTTTATGTTTCACGTCTGCCTTGAAGGTAAGAACTTTGCATGTAGTACATTGTAATGTTACATTTCCTTGCAGATCAAAACCACAAAATGCACTAAGGTTATTGGAGGTAACTATACTTACTAACGTTAACATATCGTTTTGTTACTATTTTTTAATGATGATGATTTTTACCAGGAGTGTTTGCATTAGATAATTACTATGGGTTTCTATACCACTCTATACGTCTATACAATATTTTTGCCTTAGGATGGCAACAATGAAATGACTAAAATCATAACTCAATACCAAATAATTTTCATTGTAATCGTAGCAAAACAGATCATATTTAGCCATCACTTGCTAATGATTTTACATTTAAATACCTTTATAGTTTTATTTTTCCTCTAATTTATTTTAACAAAACACTTCTTTTATGATATGAGATTTAAAGGTTACAGTTCGAAAAAGTTTGAAAACCTTTGCAGTTGTTTTCTTTTTCCTTTAAATTCATTTGAACTGCATAAAAACACTTTTCCCATGATATGTAGTGTGAAAGTTAGAATGGTAAATGTTGTATATGTTAAATAAAAATATATTTTCTGTTCAAAGACTTTTTTATTACCAGGGCAAGGCCGAGCATTTGTCTAGTGTCTATAAACCACAGAATGTAACTATTAATTTCCTTTGCAATGCTCATGTTGAAGAAGCGCCAATCAATTATTGTACCAGTAAAGGCAACCTCTCCGAGCTCATGACTAGAAAAAAAGAACATTACTTACATGATTGTAACCACGGGTTCCGCTGCCACGCCCAAACAAGTAGCCAATTATTCCTCCTAAAACACCCCCACTTAAGAAACCTGGACCTGATTGGTTCGCTGTGTTAGAATTAGTGTCAGCTCGAGGTGGAGTGGGAGGGGGCTGAGAAGCTTGTTGGTACTGAGAAGTTGATTTCTGACCTGCAATTTATGTGCATGTTTGTAAACATAACAACACAATACGACCGCCGACCATCCTGCAGTAGCACTTTCTGAAACTAAACGTTTGAACTGAAATGAATTCTAGACCTAAAAGGATCTAACCTACAAGCAATGCTAGGATAGCAAGTGGTAGAAATCATCAATATGTCAAGTATTCATATTATCTAGAACATATCTGAAAGCATGTACAACAAGCCTGGGTTCATGCAACAATGTAGAAAATTAATATGCCCAAATCTTTTACATGTATACATTTTATTCAAATCAAATTTGAATGCCTATTTGTGTTCTCGAGTTTAAAGGTTGACTTGCAACCAAATTCACATTACAGTTATTTGGTATCAAAAGATCCACCATGTCTGACTCCGTTGTGTTGTAGGTGTCCAATACGTGGAAATGTGATTACAAGCTTTTAAAAGCTCAAAAATGAAAAGCTGCTGTAGATTGGAAACTGTTTATTTATCTGACGTAGTCATTCCAGTTTGGTTATCGTCTTGTCACGTATGTTCTCACGTGAATTGAAAGGCCAATAAAAAGCTTAATGTAAAACTTATTGTAGCACTAGTTTATGACAAACACTTCGGGTTTTACCGAAGACCCCGTATCAAATATAGATGCTCGCTACTTTACAGTTTTCTTTCGGCATTATTCAATCGTCAAGTCGTAATCTGATCACGTGACCCAATACTTCGCAAATAATTTTGCAGCTCTTTTCGATTATCACAGGTAACCAACAGGCTCGCCATGATTATCAGGCAATGATATATACTCCTTCGAGGTAAGGTTAAAAAGTTTAACGATTTTGTACGGTAAGCTATAAGATATCAGTGCTAAAATTGACAGCATTACAATGATGATAAAACAGACACGTAAAAACAATAGACATGGTTTTATTGAATGCGTGAAGCATATTTGTGAAAATATTTCGACGAATGAGGTTGCATGAAAGTGTAAACAGAAACCATCCTGTAACAACTACGTCCCATTTGAGCCATTTTGGAAAGCGAATCCAAACTACGGCAGTCTCGTGTGGCTGCGATTAACTGTTCGTTTTTGAGCTTTTAAGAGCTTGTAATCACATTTCCATATATTTTGCACCTACAACACAACAGAGTAAGACATGGTGAATCTTTTGATACCAAATAACTGTAATGTGAATTTTGTTGCAAGTCAACCTTTAATGTAAGTCAGCCAGAGGACACTCTACCGACTTATCGCAATGAGCAAACATTTAATTCTAGGAGAAATTGTTTTATGAAATAATGTATAATCTTTTGAATTGCTTGCACAAGAGCGTTAATTTGAGTCAATGACAAACCTGAACTCTTGTCACTAACAAGTTGATCATTTACCCTGCTAAGTAGAATATGAATGCTCAGAGCGATGCACTATAACTGCAACATTTCTATTATCCTGAGGGTTATGAAGAAGCTTGGTGTAAAGATAGCCTAAGAGTCACAAAAACAGATCTCTCATTTATATACTTGTACAAACAAAGAAAAATCTTGCTGGTAGATTATATATATTGTATATATAATGTATATATTGTAATGTATTCCAATATAATACAAATATATTGTAATAGATTGTATATATATGGTAATACCAGTTTTCAAGTGCTTCCAATTTCAACAAACTCCGATTTTGACCAAACAATTTGAGATTTTTGTTCATCAGGCTTTGCCCAAAGATTCTTAGTGTACTTAAAATTTTTGTATGTTACAATTGGTAAAAAAAAATTCTGTTGTATTTGTTTATTTCACACGATCTTTGCTACGAGACATTGCTGGCACTTCTTTATTAAAGTCTCTTTAGATCAATTCTTTGATATTCATGATAAAATTGTTCAAAATACGACTCAAATCCGAGATAAGATATCGAAACAAGCCGCAAAGTCGCTTTTACACCTTACTTATCGCATGCAGTACACAAGACACCGAGTAAACGAAAGTAAGGAGCAACTTCTTATATATACAATAGAACAGTACATCCCCCAACCTAGTCTAGTAATTATGAGATAATCACTGTATTTTACATATTCCTGGCACTTTTATTAAATGTGTCGACAGTTTATAGTGTAAAATAGCAAAAACCTTTAAAAAAAAGTTGTCTTTTGACTCCCAACGGATTAAAATTATCTACATTAACTACAATGAAAAAATATTTTAGAACAAATTGCTTTGTGAACAGAATTCTGGAACGGATTATGGTCGAAAACAGAATAGGGACTGTACATATGTATACGCCAAGGAAATGTGCGGCAAAATCAAAGAACATTATCACAGGAAATGTACCTGGGTGAACATCTTCAGCCCATCCATAAGCAGGTGGTGCATCAGACTCCGGTGCAGACGGCCCAGTACCAGGATAGGCCGGAGGGGGAATGTCTGGGTACAGTCTGCTAAGACAACCATAACAAACATAGGCAGGACTAAAGAATTGACTCACCATGTGCAATGTATTAAGCATAAGTTGAACTTGTAGCACAAACTGCTATCATACTCAAGTACGTACCATGCTAGTAAATACGCCTGAAGCCCGGCAGCTAGCACAGATACTTTGTTGGCTTGCGTTCACAAGTTAAATTTACAAGCTCAAAAATTAAAATACAACCAACCAGTCAAATCAGCACACTCGCCATGCTAGTTACTGAAAAACAATATGGATATCCTTATTGATACCTCTATGCTAAAGCAGAGAAACAGTAGGGTCTGCATTATCAGTAGCAAATGACCTCATAATTGGATAGAAATTTTAGAAATGCTTAAGAGTTATGTTCCGTGATATGGACAGTTCTGAACAGTTTCTAAATGCCCTTAATGATGAGGAGCTAAATGTGTTTTAAATATTTGCTGTTTAAAATACTCAAATCGAATCTCCAATCTACCTGACCACCCATTACATTCCTAGTTCTTATAAAACCACCACACCTTAGACCAGACACTAACATCTTGCCAATTTACCTTATAGAAACACGTTATGCAAAAAAGCTTTTTCTTTCAACACACATAATTTACTTCATTGTTTTTGTATCATGGTCTAACTTGTTCTAAATTACACTGACCAGTGAAAACAAAGTCAATCTCTCAATCAATATAATATTGTAACTTTCAATCTACAAATATTGAAAGTTTTGGCCCTGCCTGGCAGGACAGCTAGCAAATAATGCCTAACCTGTTTCTTCTCGGTGGAGCCTGTCTAGGCTCATTTCTGGTACCAGTAGCCTGTCCTTCAGATGGAGTTGAAGGTTGGTGAGATGGTTGGAGGCATTTAGAGTAGATGAGATATATCACACCTCCGACACACAAGAGTACTACTATAGGTGATACTGATGAATCAGCATGCCTGTGTAATAACAGCATTACGCCATGACTCCGCATGCAAACAAATAAATGGACACTTCGGTACTTAATATTCATGTATAGTTCTTATTACAGTGCGCTATAATCTCCCATCAAATCTGAATGAATATGAATGATTTAGAGATACATCATATATAGCGGTACATATTTACGGACCAAGTATGAATTAGCTTTAGCTGAGCTCACATTATGCAGCTGTTGAACACTCATTAACAAATTAATTTAACTTATTATACTAGAGAGTAAATAGCGCCATTGAATTGACCAAATGGTAAGCTTTCCATTGGCATACAGACTTGCCCGCTTACCACAAATTGCTACGTAAACAAGAGTTCATAAGCGCTGCATTTCTGCAGCTTTTTAATAATTTTTGTAATACAGGGTCGCAATACAAATGTTTCATTTTGTAGAGTTTTCATAGCTTTTTGTGAAAAAAATGTATACATTTTGAAAGAGCACATTCTACTGCACACTGGTTTTATAAATAAACATTTCTGAAAAACATTTGATTTTTGAGCAAAACAAGCGGAAACGTTGGTAATTGCATGACTATTAAAGCAAAGGTTTAATGTAACCACCATAGCACCCAGCAATACCTATACAGAGTGATCACACAGATCCAATCAGCACAAAAGAGTGACCAACCTGTTTTGTCCGGGTTTAAAACCTTGTTGGGAGTTGTACCCCCATTCTCCAGAGTTATGACCTCCAGCGCCAGTATGCTCGAGCGTGTATTCCAACTGTAATTAAATGATATTGCTGAAATATTTATCAAAAGAAGAACAAAGGAAGTCAAAAACTGAAAATAGAAATCTCTTCGCACAAAAAGAAAAGGCCGGCAGTTATTTAGAACTGCGGGTATATAGCTTCAACAGCAGATTAAAACATGGAACAACAGGTTGAAACAGAGAGTGAACAGTATTAATCATGAAATTAGAAGATTTGTGAAAAAAATTTAAGCATCTGAACAATCAGCATAAGAACCCACCCCACAGGATCCCCGGAGTATGTATGGGTCCTCGGGATAGTCGTAGCCTTCACACATGACATTGATCTTTCCCAACCTTACTTCCTGTGGCAGTTCCGCTACGCATTCCCACTAAAACAACCCACTGGTACTGAAAACATGCATCTTAGAGTTGTGTTCCATATGTACTTACCTAACCAGACAAAGACAAATCAATGAAGCACGCCCAATGACAACAAAAAAACTCTGTTTCCTTCAAGGTTGACTCGCAACAAAATTCACTTTACAGTTATTTGGTATCAAAAGATTCACCATGTCTTACTGGGCTGTGTTCTAGGTGCCAAATATGTGGAAATGTGATTACAAGCTCCTAAAAGCTCAAAAACAAAAAGCCGTCATAGATTGGAATCAGTTTATTTCTCTGACGTCATTACATTTGGTTATTGTTTTGTCACGTGATGTTCTCACGTAAACTGAAAGCCTAATAAAAGGCTCAATACTTCTCGTAGCACTAGTTTATGACAAACACTTCGGGTTTTACCAAAGACCTCATATCAAATATAGATGCTCGCTACTTCACACTTTTTGTTTCGGCTTCGTCTAATCGTAATCTGATCATGTGACCCAATACTTTGCAAATAATTTCTGCAGCATTTTTCGATTATCACAGGTGACCAACAGGTTCGTCATGTTTATTAGAAAATGAAATGTACTCCTTCGAGCGAAGGTTAAAAAATTAAACAGATTTTCACTGTAGGTTATAAGATATCAGTGCTGAAAGTGACAGCATTACAATGACGATGAAATAGACGCGCAAGAACAATAGACATGGTTTTGTTGAATGCGTTAAGTATATTTGCGAAAATACTTCGACGAATGAGGTTGTGTGAAAGTGTAAACAGTAGCCATCGTGTTCAACTACGTTCCATTTGAGCTGTTTTGGAAAGAGATTCTAACCTACGGCAGTCTCGTGATGGCGAAGATTAACTGTTCGCTTTTGAGCTTTTAAGAGCTTGTAATCACATTTCCACATATTTTGCACCTTCAACACAGCAGAGTCAAACATGGTGAATCTTTTGATATCAAATAACTGTAATGTTAATTTTGTTGCAAGTCAACCTTTAAACTTATTAAAAGGGAACAAACTTTGAATTTGGTTTATCTTGTACTTGGATTCTCACTGCGCCAGACGCTTTATATGGTTTTCAATCAATTTACATCCTGAAGGCAACATGAATTTTTTAAACTTGAAATGTGGATAATCAACTACAAATGGAGAACCGCTACTAATGCTACCCTGAAATGCGTATTTTCTGGTAAAAGAGCTAAGCGATACAGAATGGACATTTTAAAATAAACACTAACAGATTTTGATTAGTATTACATAAATTTATTAAATTTTCCTGTTTATTTTGTTGGAATCTGGTCAAAAAACTAAAGCAGACGAGTTAAAAATGAATACATCTTCCATTCACCTTTGACTGTGGGCTATAAATTAGGTTAATCATTGGAATTTAAAATAGAATTGCCCAAATTATTTCTGTATGTTCAATATTAATTCTACTACGATGAATCTCAGTAATTCAACTAATCTTAGCCTAATGGTTAATCTCGGTGAGTTTTATTCACAAGTTCCCTTCACAAGATCATTGATTAGTTGTTACAACTGGCACACCATTAGCAATACCTGAACATCATAACCATCATGTCCTTTGTTTATACACTGTACTGTAGATGGGGCATGCATTTGAAGTGAGGGGTTTCCTTTATACATCAGTTGTGGTACTGGACTAGACCTTCGACCAGTAGTCATGCTTCCAGCATGTAGGGTTAATGCCCCAACATCTTTTAATAACACCTTTTCATCTGAAAGAGTTCAATCAGCTATTGTAAGATCCGAAATATGACAATGACTATCTGAGATAAAGAAGGTATAACAACAACGTAGAACTAAGCTTGGAGTTTAACTGAACTAAAAAATAATAGTAGAACTCTGTAGAATGCAATTGAAATTTAATTATACTCAACTGTGAGAAGCTAACATCTTGATAAAAGTTCAACAAAAAAACTTACTTGAACGAGAGCCCCACGAATGAATGGGGCTAACTACCACAGCGGTTACGAATACTGTCACAAGAAAAGACTCTGATAGAGTCATTGCATGAACTTGCGGGTAGAGGGGTCCAAATGCTTGAATGCTCACTCGGTTTCTGTAATGGCAACAATGGACACAGCTAAAGCAAAATCATCCTTTGAAACTACGAGAATAATGGTCAATTACAATTTTAGCCTTTACAAACTTTAGCCAAGTTTGTTTTTGCAATTCATCAAACCTAAATATCTTAGAATAGGTATGGTGAGACAGTAAGATTTAGATAGTACCACCAATACATGTCATGACAATGCTTTCATTATGAATGTAGTTGCTTATTTGTGTGTTGGACGAGCACATTAAAACTAAATACATGTAAATTCAACATTCAGTTTAATTTTAATAACTTGACCAAAAATAATGAAGTATGCTGTATGCTAAGCGCTCGCCCACTAATTCTTTTTACTAGTGACCAGCATTTTAGACCTGTCAGCCAAGTCTGTAAATGACCCGATTGGATATAAGTAGTTTTAGAGATTAACTACCGAAAATAGTTTTAGGAACAAGGAAAGCTGCAAAGAACCTGACGTTG
This sequence comes from Watersipora subatra, assembly GCF_963576615.1. Lineage (NCBI taxonomy): Eukaryota > Metazoa > Bryozoa > Gymnolaemata > Cheilostomatida > Watersiporidae > Watersipora > Watersipora subatra. The sequence goes on along the minus strand of NC_088712.1, from coordinate 48,996,116 downwards.
ATGAACAACATAACTGGTGAACCTCGCCACAATTGGACAATTATTAGTCTAGGAAAGCTGTTTCATACCACACTCATATACTTCCGTGTAATTTGTAGTAGTTATTAGCATTATCCATGCATTGAAAAAATTCGGGCTGACACACTATTTACAGGCTGGCCTGTTTAGCTTTGTAAATTATTTGTAAGCATTACTGCCTATATAATATATTAGGAAAATGCGAGATCAGTGTAGGTTTGGCTCAACCAGTCTATACGCAGTATGTTTAATAATACATGAGCGATGTCAATTACGCTAAAAATCTGACTAATACATTGAGCCTAATCCTGCACAGACATATTGGATTCATGAGAAATGGTACAAAAATAGGCAGTAAATTTAATACGCCAACGCTTGAGCAAAGAGGGGATGACAAATACAAATGAGAATCTACAGCAGATTTTTTGTAGAACAACACACAAAATATGTATTGTATAAAATAAATGTATAAAATAATGTAATATGAATGTATAAAATAAATAAATAAACTGCTCATGAAGATACCCTCATAGGAAGGAATGTATCTAGGTGCCTTAAGCTGATGATACCCCAAGGTTGACATATAGTAATGTCAACCGTATGCTTACATTATCAGGCAATATGACCCAAATTGTTCACAAGGAAGATGCGTGCCATCATCTATTGGAAAAAGCGAAAGCTGTTTTCACAAAATTGTTGTCGGGATCACTCCTGACCTCGGAATCAAACAGTAATTGTGCATAAAAAATAAGCAGACGCGTTCGTGCTGGACCTATTAACTGCTGGTTTTTCACTGCAGCTGTATCCACACCAAACTCAAATTACATCCTACATGACTATCCAGTAATGAGATACCGTATGGTAAACGATCGACAATTTCAAAATATGAGGTATATCATTTTAAGTGGTCTTACAGAGAGAAGACTGATCGACAATTCGCATCTACATGTAGGCCTATACCTTCGTTTCCAATTAACCACGACAGCGTTTATATGGAAAACAATTTTGAAGACGAATTGAGCGATTAGCCAATCCTGCTAGCTTTCTATGAGTCGCAGAGCAAACTTCATTATAGCTAGCATATTTTTGTAGCAGAACCAAAATATAGACCTGCACATATAATAAGTGGTTACCATGTTAGCATAAGTACATAAATAATTAATAATCGTCCATTCTCGTTATCTTACCTGTTAAATTTAATAAATGACGAAATGTAATATAAAGATGGAAAGAAGAACTATCAAACGCAACCAGATTCTTACATGAAACGTAGTGTTCGTGTAAATCTTGACTCGAGATGTGCAATTATATATGCAAAGCTGCAACCATTGCATCAGGTACCTCACGAGCTGGTGAATCATTCGCTTCAACGGAATTGTCCAATGAGGACGAGGTTATTTAGTTTAGCGTAACGAGTAACCCAGTGATTGGGTGTATGTCTAGCGAAATGATCGGCAACTGGACCTTTAAGCGACAGTCAATAGGGCGACAGACACTTAGGCGAATCTTTAGGTTTGAAAGGCGACAACTTCAGACGGAAAAGCGACACAGCGGACAATCCGGCAATAATTCCAGACTGAAAGGCGACAAATAGGTTTGCTGTTTGGTTGAAGAATAGTACTGTACGTACTGTCAAGGAAGAAATTTTGAATAATTTAATTTTTTTAAGTACTTATGTTTATTTTAAATTTCTTATAATAATGAATATAAAAAGTAGGCTAATAATGATAATTTGATATTTAAATAACAGTATGAAATGTACTGTTTGTGTGAGTTTCCTTTGAGTGAAATACTACAATGTTCTATGGTTTTATGGTTCTATGTGTAATGGTTAGCCTCTGGACCTTGAGTTAAATTTCTCCCAAGACAAATTTTGACCGCAGACAAAGTGGCACTTCTGCCCCACAAAAATCAGACCGTTGCTATAAAGCAAAATTGAAATAGCAACTCAATCAATGGAGATGGGCACTACTATAGTTATCCTTGCAATTTGTTTTGACAGTAAGGCGTTGCTGTATCGATGAGCCCAAGTATCAAGTATTATTGAGATTATGAGGCCTACTATCTCTTGTGGGCAACTCTCTGCAGGTAATTATCTTATAATTGACAATAACACGCCAGTGGTTTGTTTCTAAGCGTCTGTGAACTCTATTTTTCTCCAAAGGTCAAAATAACAATTATTCCGTCAAGGCTTACTAGCTCAAGCAAAAATAACAATATGCTTATATACTTAGCCCTATTTGTTATGGCCTTACTAGGTTAAATGAGTACGTATCTGTTAGGCGTGTAGCAGTAGCTCTCACTGTAAACAGGGGCGGCTGAGTTAGCTCTCTTCTCTCAGGGCTTTATGGCTTCCTGGCTTGCCACCTCCTTTTGGGTGAATCGTGTTTGTTGAGTCTATCCTCGGCGAGCTGGTTGCTACTGGCTCCTTGGCTATCTTGGGCTTATGTTAATCCCCCTATCTTGGCTCTTCTTTGCGGCGCCCCTTTGCCGTCTGGCTCGCTGCCAGCTTCTCCTCTCCTGCTTGGCTCGCTGCCAGCTTCTCCTGCTCCTGCTTGGCTCGCTGCCAGCTTCTCTTGCTCCTGCTTGGCTCGCTGCCAGCTTCTCCTTTGCGGCTCCCCTTTGCCGTCTGGCTCGCTGCCAGCTTCTCTTGCTCTTTCCCTTGATTTTGCCCCTCTTTTATACTTGTCCTTGAGCCATTGTCGAATGTCATTGGTTGGTTGTGTTTTACTTGCGGTCTTTGCGTAAGCTTTTGTGTAATTTCTATTTCAGATTCCTTGCGGTGAGCTAAAATTCCTTACTGTGGTTGGGATTCCATGACGACAAGCGAATGAGAATGGAAAAATATTCTAAGTCCGGTAACAAATTGTACAAAACTGGCCATAACTCAAAAACTAACAATGGCAGCATTATAAAATTAATTTTACAGTAATCCTCGTCCTAAGACGCTACTAGCTAGCTAACTTATATGAAGCAAGAGAAACTATTATCATATTATGCCATTCTTTTTACAACCATTTCGTCAATATTTTCTCATAAAATACAATATCTGAGTTAATGAATAATTATACTATATTTTTCTACTGCTCTACAATACAACATTTTCTAGACTATAATGATGTTATAAGCTATAACTAAATATACTAAATAAAGTGTTGTAAATTATTCTTTCACTGATGGCTGGTTGCTGATCTGGTGCACGCCGGCTGCTTCTTCGCTCCAACAAGTCATAAATTTGGCTGGCTCCTGTAATATTGGCGATATACCTCCATTTTTGCCTGATACTCTGTAGAGTTGTTTGCTTCGCTGAATATCCATTAATAATTGTTGTAACCAGTTAGTCTCTTTCATATTAAGTGATGTTGATCAATAATAATCGTGATTTAGTAACAATTTTATGCTGTTTTTCATTCATTAAGCTTTTCATTATAATGATCAGACAACTCCCAATCGAACTGATGTCCCATATATTCACATTGCATCAGCTGTGATGGTTGGACAACTCCCAATCGAACTGATGTCCCATATATTCACATCGCATCAGCTGTGATAGTTGGACAACTCCCATGCTTGATATTTCCAGCAGCATAGCAATTGCCATATATTTCATGTCTGCTTATTGATGCATCACAGTGCTTACTGCAATGTTTTGCAGCAGTTGTGGTATTAGGTGATCCCACAATTTATTATTTCTTTTGACTTTTGGTCATCTATTGCTTCAAACCCTGACAGTACTGACAAACTATGAGACGCTGTCGTTGCGTACAATGCTTACAAATATTTTTGAAGCGTAGCTTTGACAGTGTTGTTTTATTTTTACGAACTTTTTTATAAATCAAAACAGAAACATGTATTTTAAATGCTATTTGTGGGATTTCTCTGATTACGTTAGCCCAGACATTCAACAAAATATTATGGCTGTTTCTATTTTTTAAATGCATCCAGCTTATTCAATTAAAACACCAAAACTTGTTTTTGTATCAGCACGTTTGTTCAAAACGGTTTTTCGGCTGAACTGTCGACAACTTTGTCTCCGATTGTTGAAATTCTAGAGTTATCTCACCTCGAGAAGAAATAGCTCTATGGTTTCGGTCGTCGAAATTCACAGTAGCCTGGAAGAGAAATTTGCTCTTTGTGTGAGATGAAAAGACAACTCCTATTATTGTGATTTCTCATTTACTTGCGGAAAGGATGATTTCCTTATCCTTGTCTCTTTACAATTATGATGATAACCCAATGTCATTATAATGCAGACTCAATCGGTTAAATTTTGATTCACACTGATCTGTTTGTTGAGATTTTATTTGAGCATGAAGAATGAAAGCTTTTTCTTACCAATGATATACAGCCTGGGCTGTATATCATTGTTCTGACATAGGCGTCTAAGGTACGTATATCCATAGTTTACTAACTTCTGCAGCTTGTCGCAAAAAGACTAAACGGCATCACAGAAAGCGTATAGAGAAATGATCTATTTTAATGCATAGTGTTGTAAACGTAAAAATAAAGCGAGATATTCTAAAGAACAAACTCTATGAAAGGAGTGGTGGCCATGAAAAAGACCGTGGAGGAGTAACTCCGAAGAGTTGTCTTATTTGGATGCTATCGGTCCCATGGACGTCAGGCTCATCAAGGCGCTCCGAACACCCGGCGCAGAAAAACATGGTGAACTGATCAAAGGGAAAAGGTGACGTAGCCAATATATATATATATATATATATATATATATATATATATATATATATATATATATATATATATATATATATATATATATATATATATATATAAAGAAGAGACTTCTGGGATAGTGGTTGACCTAGAAAAGATAACAGACGCCATTTATTAAGGTTTTTGCGGAGTGAACATTCTTCTATAATTTATTTCTTACCGTTCACTCATTGGAAGGCATTTTCTATGTTCATGGTTACATGTCAAAATATTCTAAGTTTCTGTTTTAATTAATTGTTAGTGGTTTAAGATTACTTAAACAATATTGTTTCCGTTTTTGTTCTACATTTTCTCGAGATAAAATTTTGTAATTAGCCCTTTTCGTTATCGAAATATGTCTTAATGTTTTTTTACACTTACTGTTCGTTACCCAGTATATGTAGAATTTCCTGGGCTTTTTGTTAGTGTTTAGATTGTTATGCTATAATGGCTCATTGTCTAGCAATAATTTTTTATTGTTCTGTATGTGAAAATTCTTAGAAACTCGGCAGTTAGCAAGACTATATGATTGGTCGGTTTGAACGATAACCGTCAATCTCTAGGCCAATCGCTTATGTAATATAAATACTGCCACTAATTTTTAGGCAGTTCAGCTAGGGTGTGACTCTTGAATTGGATGCATGATTAGTATTACTATAATAAAGTCGTTATTGTTGGAGAAATATCGTTTATAATCGTCACTAACAGCAAGCTCACACAAAATGACTACAAATAAATAGGATAATTAAATAATTATCCTTACAAGAGTTGTGTTCTCTCCTGTTGGTTTCAGCAGGTTACAGCGTTGGTTTCGGCGCACTTTGTTGGTTTCAGCAGAACGGAAGTGAGTTGGGTTCAGCTCCCTCCTGTTGGTTTCAGCAGGTTGTACAGTCAGCAGCGTTGGGTTCAGCGCACTCTGTTGGGTTCAGCAGAGCACAAGTGAGTTGGTTTCAGCTCCCTCCTGTTGGGTTCGGCAGGTTGTACAGTTGGCATCGTTGGTTTCAGCGCACTCTGTTGGTTTCAGCAGAACACAAGTGAGTTGGGTTCAGCTCCCTCCTGTTGGTTTCAGCAGGTTGTACGGTCAGCAGCGTTGGGTTCAGCACACTCTGTTGGGTTCAGCAGAGCACAAATGAGTTGGTTTCAGCTCCCTCCTGTTGGGTTCGGCAGGTTGTAGCGTTGACAGCGTTGGTTTCAGCGCACTCTGTTGGTTTCAACAGAACACAAGTGAGTTGGGTTCAGCTCCCTCCTGTTGGTTTCGGCAGGTTGTACAGTCGGCAGCGTTGGGTTCAGCGCACTCTGTTGGGTTCAGCAGAGCACAAGTGAGTTGGTTTCAGCTCCCTCCTGTTGGGTTCGGCAGGTTGTACAGTTGGCATCGTTGGTTTCAGCGCACTCTGTTGGTTTCAGCAGAACGGAAGTGAGTTGGGTTCAGCTCCCTCCTGTTGGTTTCAGCAGGTTGTACAGTCAGCAGCGTTGGGTTCAGCGCACTCTGTTGGGTTCAGCAGAGCATAAATGAGTTGGTTTCAGCTCCCTCCTGTTGGGTTCAGCAGGTTGTAGCGTTGGTTAAAGCGCAGAGAACTAGAGCTAGGGGTTGTCCCCACCCCACTCTTGCGAGTTTTCTTCACTATAGAGAAATTATATATGAGAATTATATATGAGAATATATAATTATATGAATATATATTATATGAGAATTCACTATGAGAAATGAAAAAGACTAAACGGCATCACAGAAAGTGTATAGAGAAATGATCTATTTTAATGCATAGAAATCAACCAGTCCTGATGCCATGTTACCCTTACAATTGCTTGAGATATTTGACCGAATCGCCATTGTCACTGATCCCGATGTAGTTTGAGACAATGAGGAGTGATTGACAATGAGGAGATCAGTGATATACAGCCCCCCCCCCCCCAGAGGGGCTGTATATCATTGATCACTCCTCATTGTCATTGATCACTCCTCATTATCATTGATCACTCCTCATTATCATTGATCACTCCAATGATATACAGGGGGCTGTATATCATTGGAGTGATCAACACCTCAAAGACCTTTGTGATAAATATTCAGCTGCAGATTAATGCTGCCATGTGCCACATCATATACCATATTTTGCATTTTAACACGCACTATGTATCTTTTTCTACACAACTATTTTAACAAAGGACTGCTTTCAGAAAATATTGGAAGATATTACATCTATAGACAGTTATCGACTAGAACTTTAATAACAGCTTTATTAAAGAGTGGTGCAAGTTCATTCAAGTACCTGCGTGTGATTGTGTATAATTATACTCCTGTAATTCAAATTATTTCTTCATGTAAGTTTTAGAATTAATAGAAAGTAGTATTCGGTTGCCAATTTATAACCTGAACCTGATCTCGTCATTGTGGATAGGAAAAAGACATTCTATCATTAGATAGGTTTATCTACATAAGTAGTATAAATCAGAATCAAGTCATTGTCGAAAAAAATTAATGCTGCAAACTATTGATATACATGTTTTTGAAAGCTTTATACGATAAAGATCAGCTTTACCATTTGTATAAATATACCAAAAAGCAAATTTATTAAAACGTATGAAGCTAAACTCAGATGTATGTATTTATTTTCATACTGCAATTAGAACAAGAGTATACATTAATTAGAGAGTTACTCCTGAAGGTCAAAATACATGATACATGAGCCAGCAATAGTTTGATTCGACAACAGGGGTAAGCTAGTGACTTAAGAATGCACCGCTTCAAAGGGTTAAAAAGTTGGAACCTTTATGATGTCATATATTAGGCGGTAAGGAATCTCAGACTCTTGCCATACTGATAAGCAACTTGCCAGTTTTCACAATCAGTCAAAGGAGAAAGTAAAAAAGAAAGTAGTGACTGTCTAAATGACTTCTGAGTGTGTAGAGTTGACAAACTCTAGAGTTAAATTTGTGGAAAAGGATGAATAGAAAAATAGTTGCGCGATTGAAAACATATTAATCTCAGCAGTTTCTTTTTAATAATAACCATCTCAACTAAATGAACATTTAGTACATTCATTAGTACAATATGAAATTCTACTGTGTGTAAAAGAATAATGTAATCAGATTAATGTATATATAAGCAGGTAATAGATGCCAAGGATATAAGGTGGAGAAATGCGTGAAAAATGTACTAATGCAAGATTTCCGATCTGGGCATCAATAATGTGGGTGTCTTGTTAGTGTTCACTACTAATTCACAACAACATAATAGGACTTAATATTTTGAATTAGCACTGCCCTCAGAATTGTATCTTCAAAATCCAGACTTGTCACCTGTTTGTCATCACCACGCCATCCACCAGTATTGTGGTGGATGGCGTCCACCTGCATTTAGCCAAGCCAGAGCCGAGTCAAGCCAAAGCTGAGTCCAAGCCGAACTGGGCCCAGCCAAGCAGAACAGAGGCGGGGCCTACCAGCTATATAAGCATGAACATTTGCAGTAGAGAAGAGCTGTTCTGGGCCTGTTCATTGCCTGTTACTTGAGCATTATTGTACAACTTATGAATTAAGCAGAACATATATGTATAAACTCATGTGCCGAGTCTTGTACTAGTGGAGGAAAGTGAAGGTCGCACAAAACCTTTACAGTATAATGTCGTAACAAATTGTAGTCGAAACCAAGACGACTAAGAGGTAGCAGAGGCATAGGAAACTCGGTAAGAAAAATAAGAACCATAATAAATAATTATGTGAGAACAAAAATGTTCTCGAATGCTGGTGTATTTATGTACGTTGACCATAAAATGAATTAAGTCAGTACTCATCTTCCAGCCTAAGTATTAAAAGCAAGCGGTGATACGAAGTTTAGTTGAATTTGAGCGTGGCATTGTTCCATCTGGAAAAAATCTAGTTCTTATCCAAAAGGTTCTGGAGAGCCACGATATACGACATATACGGTAGAAGGAGTTTTCGTTCCTATCCTAAAAGTCTCTTTTCCGCTTTAACTCGCTACAACCAGCAATTTTTTTTCCGTTGCCATCCCGTGGGTACATGTACTTGATTGAGACAATAATAACTAACGATCATTTATTGAGAATACTCGGAATACACAGTGCATCGTCTTCATTGATAATTAAGAGCGGTGTATTGTTATATAATCATTTTGCCACCAGCCTGAGGTGAGTAGTTGTTGGGTGGAGCATTGTTGTAAATTGATGAAACAACAACTAGTGCATCGCTAGCCTGTGTCTTAGCCCTTGCATGGCTTGTATACAGGCTAGTCCATCATAGAAGGAGAACACAAAAGTCAGTAACAAATGTTGGGGAACTTTATGTTCTCCTTCTTTGGTGGGCTGGACACATCCCAAGAATTAGTTTTTATATTACAAAACATTTACGTCAACATCCCAAACACCCACCTTTCTTTTTCCTTGTTAATATTATTGTTTGTTGTGTGACATTCTGATTATGGTGCCAAACTTTCGATTGTGACTGCTCAGATTTATTATGACTGAAGGTTAACATAAATCTTAGTCAATCAATAATCAGTACAGACCCGGCCAAAAGTGACTGCAATGTAACAGTATTTATACCCTGCACAACATTACCGACTTATATTAAACGACTGCATCTGTAACTTTTTTACTTGTCAGCATCAATCTTTAGAACAAGATTGCACGGGTCAGTAGAGATGCAATATAGTTTTAGATGTTTCTCAGCAGTAGTCTGAGCCAAATACTGGTATTATTTTCGAAACTATTATTACAGTTTCCATGTTGTTTCTTACTTATTGTTTTGTCACGTGATGTTCTCATGTGAGTTGAAAGGCCAATAAAAGGCTCAATATAAAACCTCCCATAGTACTAGTTTATGACAAACACTACGGGTTTACCGAAGACCCCGTATCAAATATAGATGCTCACTACTTTAGTTTTGTTTCGGCTTGGTATAATTGTCTATTCGTAATCTTATCATGTGACCCATACTTCGCGAATAATTTCTGCAGCATTTATCGATTATCACAGGTGACCAACAGGCTCGTCATGGTTATCAGACAATGATATGTACTTATTCGAACTAAGATTAAAGTATTAAATTTTCACGGTAGATTATAAGATATCAGTGCTGAAAGTGACAGCATTACAATGACGATAAAATAGACGCGTAAAAACAATAGACATGGTTTTATTGAATACGTGAAGTATATTTGTAAAAATATTTCGACGAAGGAGGTTGCGTGAAAGTGTAAACAGTAGCCATCTTGTACAACTATGTCCCACTTGAGCCGATTTTGAAAGAAATTCTGAAAGGTTTTGTGATGAACTATTCGTCCTTTAGCTTTTAAGAGCTTTTAATCACATTTCCACCTATTTTGAACCTACAACACAGCAGAGTAAGACATGGTGAATCTGTTGATACCAAATAACTGGAATGCGAATATTGTTGCAAGTCAACCTTTAACCTTCAGTCTTAATAAATCTGTGCAGTCACAACCGAAGGTTTGCCACCGCAATCAACCTATCACACAACAAGCAATAATGTTAACAAGGAAAAAGAGGGACGAGTGTTTTGGATGCTGACGTAAATGTTTCCAAATAAAATTATCCTTGTAATAAATAAGCCTAATAAACAATAAGACCACCCAAAAAAAACTAGCCTATCACAAAAGAAGAGCACTAAGTTCAATTGTTGCTGAACTTTGTGCTCTCTCCATGTGATGGTCTGGCCTGTATGCAAGCCAGACTAAGTCTTGTTGTTAGTTACTGTTTTACAAGGCTTCACTCAACAACTACTCACCTCACCTCGGGCTGGTAGCAAAATGAAGACGATGTACCATTCTAAATAAATTATGGTTATTCATTATTTTCTATATCAATTACACGCAGGATCGAAGTGAGAGAGAATTAAGCACCATGTTGCGAGACCTTTAGGATAACAACAAAAATTTTCTCTACTGTATATACTGTATGCCGCGACCACAGGACTCTTTGGATAGGAACTAGATTTTACCATACCATTCGAGAGGGTTCCGTGACCAAAACCGGAAACAGATATCCTAGTTTCAAACAAACAAGTTTATTTGTGGTTCTGGTTTGTGTGTCTACTGAATTATATCTTTTGATGTCTGCATAAAAACCCTAACTGCTGCTGCTAAATATTCAACATATATAAAACAACCAGGGTTGTGGTCGATTAACAATATACAGTAATAACTGCATTGAATAACTCATTAAAGTATTAATTAGCAGTCTAATGTAATGCATAATTCTTAGAAATTTCAATTCAAAATTTAATAATTAGTGCATTTTTTTCTGCAAATAATTTATTAAATCAGTCATTAATGAAGTTTAATCAAATGCTCATTTGATAATTTTGCGCGTAATTCAGCTTTGGAGCAAATTTTGTTGACTAATTCAATCATGAATGCATTTATTTGTCAAATGAATTCGGTAATTTGATGCATAAGTCAAATTAATTGCTATTTAATTTAATAAACTTGGAATGCAATTATTTTACAAATTATTGGGTTAATTTAATGCATAATTTTCTTTGAATATGTAATAATTTGTTAATTTAATTAGTACCACGTAACAACGGATAAATATATATATATATTTATACACCGTAAATCCTCTGTTTGAACGCCACCTCTATTTGAAGGCCACCTCTATTTGACAGCCACTATGAGAGAATGGTTAAAAAATAGATCGCCACCCTCTATGTGACTGTCACTTTGACAATCTCTGATCTTTATGAGTTCATTATATCAAATGATCAGTAAAAAGTGTCCACAAAATCGTATTAGTAATGAATCGTTTATATCAATAACAATCAATTATCTCGTCGTCACACTTCAAAGCTTTTAGCTTGTTTTTGTTGAAACTTTGAAAGCAACACCATGGAAATAATTAATAACTGTCTCAGGCTGATAGTAGCTTCTTTTTCAACGCGGTCTTGATACTTTGAAGTTCATCTTTCCAAAAATGGTTTACATTTGCCATGTTACAAATGTTACGTTTAACGAGCACAACTTTTATGCGTTGCATTTGCGCTAAATGCAACTCGTAAAAGTTGGACACTAATATCGACTAGTTCAGCAGTGCAGAAAAAGAGATGTGGTCAGAAGACATTGTCGAAAGTATTGGACAACTAAATGTTCGTTCCATCGAAAGCAACAATCAAAACACAGCTATCCGAGCAAACAATGAAAATATTTTTGTTTTAGAAATGTCAAGTTTGGTTTCTGCATGTAATGTAAGTATTGTTCGTTTATGTCACCTGTTCATGATTATATATTTGTGGCATTTAATAAATTATGATTATATAACTTATAAATTTGCAGACTTACAGCGTATTGTTTGATAGCATTATTGCAATAATCTGATCTTACAATTGATTGACCCTCGTAACTCCCCTTCTATTACACATGAAAAGCTAGTACTGACGGCAAACTGTAACAAACATCAAGATTGTAGTGAGTTTTTATGCAACATTGGTAAATACAAATATAAAATAAAACATGTCCTCAAAATTAGAATTAAATAAAAATGGAAAGCTCGAACAATTTACTTAGCAGGACACGGGCTATAATATCATCGTAGGTTAATTGCAAGCAATAAATATCAACTTATAGAGATATTTTTGGTTTTTCAAAGCATTATTTATTAAGAGATCTTTGACAAGTTGGAGGTAAGTTAACAGATTTAATGCATCCAAAAGGTTTAATATCGCTCCACCGGAAAAAAGAAGGCAAAATGTAGGTGGCATTTGCTTCGCTCGTAAAAGAACTAAATTTATTTTCCCAAAATTCAGACTAACCATTCTAAAAATACAAAGCCAGCCTCTATTTGAACGCCACTTCCAATTGACCGCCACTATAGAAGAATGGTTGAAACATAGTGCAATAGTGGTCGATTAGAGGTTTTACGGTATATAAAGATAGTGGGTGTGGCCTGTTAGTTTGAAAACTGGCGAGTTCTATATACACTTCCATCGGTTGTGCACACTCTCATGCACACTTACACAGCACCGGTTAAGTTAATTGTAGTTGATAAATACATAAAAGAATGCGCACAGCGAAATTATCCAGTTTTTTAAGGTGTAATCACCTTAATGAAAATGATATCATGTAGCCCATACAATGACAAATCTATATACATGTATATATTAGTAGTATGTAGAGAGCAGATCTACACAAAAAAGTGACGGATCCAGCGGGGGGATAGAAAAAGGGGGTTGCGAATTAAATTGGCTAGGGGTGTAGATTGAATTGGGTGGAGTTGAATGAGATGTTGGGGTTTGGGGGGAAATTGTGGTGTAGAGTAGGGGGTTGAATTCGAGGGGGTATGGATCCGCTCCCGGCGTAATCGGCGGATTATCTGTGGATGAGTCATCCGATTAGTGGGAGATGAGTCATCCGATTAAACGTGGATTATCGCGGGATTAGTCGGGGGAATCGTTGCGGATTAGTCGGCCGAATCGTCGCGGATTATCGGTGGATTAGTGGGGGGTGAATATCTGGGACATCGAGGGCTGGTTGGTTTTCCGGAGTGGATCTCGCGGATTATCGAGGAGAGCGAGAGATTACCGGATGAGTGAGGGGGTTAATATCTGGGACACCGAGGGGTTGATTTTCCTGAGATTGTTATATATTTGAAACATTGAATATATATGAGAAAGTGTTTATGTACAAAGTTATTTTTTGAAGTTTTGATGATTTTGTAATGTTGAAGCTCTTGAATGGTTAAGAATTTTAAGGAATTTATTTTCGGATTTTTTTTTTGTATTTTTTTGTATGTAAGATTGAAATTTGTTGGAGAAATTAATATGTTGAATAAAAGATCAGTTTTATTACAAAATTATTCACTTTAAAAGATATATTTATATGTATTATTCATTATTTCCATCATCATTTTGTTTCAATAAAAATAAAGTAGTTTATGTTTAACTTGAAATATATGAAAATGTTCAAGTAGATAGGACACAATAAAGATAATATAGTATAAATGAAACATTGAATATATACATAAGAAAATGTTCATGTACAATCTTTATAACGAAGTTTGTATCGAGTTGTTTATTATTCACTCATCGTCATCGGAAATATCTGTGATAGCAGATTCCTTTTTGCATTGTGTACTCTCGTAAAATCTGCTTGCTTCTTCATGTCCCATGACTACTACATCGTAGTATTCGCGAGTATTGTGAGATGTTACTAGTCCCTTGTATATAATGATACCCGGATAATTTTCTTTCAACGAAAGGGCATATCTCGAAGGCATCGTTAAAGTTCCTTGAACTTCCTCTCCATCAACTTTGGTTGAAAATGCTACAGTTGGTACCACATTCACATTGCCTTCAGCATCTTTGTATTCACTTGTTCCAACATTGTGATAGTAGAAAATAGATGGTGCTTTGAACTCCTTGAGATGACGAGTCTCGAAAAGTTGTATAAGTTTTTCAACTCTCTTCGTTCTCAGATTGGCTAGAGTGCGTTTCATGTCCAAGGGAGTTGAGGATCCTTCTGTTACTCGTCTTAAGTCATGGTAACTTCCCTGTCCATTACTCTTAGGTTTTAATCCAAGATATACCATAATACTTGGATAAGACAGCGATTCATCTAGAAATCGTTTTGGAGCAAATACAGCAGTAGATTTAGTAATCCCATTTTCCACATAGTTGAAGTGAATGATACAGCACGCTCCATGGATCGAATGAGCTTCTTCCGTTTTTGTCACCTCCATAATCAATCCTACTGAAAGGTCTGTCATTTTCTGCAGTGATTTTGCCTCTATTAAAGTATCCTTACTTAATGTTCTTAACTTGTCTGCCACATCTTTTGCCCTTTGCTCCAAATTCGTTTCGATTTGGTTGGTTTTCTTCTTCTTCGTTGAAGGAGTCGTGTTAGAAAGAGTTACAGGTGAAATTCTCTTTTTCGTCATCTTCACTGAACTATTCGATCCAGGTTTTATCACTCCAGATTGAGTATTATCCTCCATAGTTGTGTAGTGTGTTAATTCTCTGAGTTTGAATGAAGAACTGATATCGTTTTAGTAAAATTCTGCTGGTTATATACAATTCTCCTCATCAAATGATTAATGAGTTTTGATAAATTTAGCTGCATCATCCATAATATCAGAAGACTTTTCGCGAAATTGAAAATCGCGAAAATCAATTTCGCGAAAGTTGACTATATAATATATATAATGTGTAATTTCGCGAAATCCAATTTCGCGAAATTCACTTTCGCGAAATCCAATTTCGCGAAAGTTGACTATATAATATATATGTGTAATTTCGCGAAATTGGATTTCGCGAAATTCACTTTTCGCGAAATTCAATTTCGCGAAAGTTGACTATATAATATATATAATGTATAATTTCGCGAAATCCAATTTCGCGAAATTCACTTTCGCGAAATCCAATTTCGCGAAAGTTGACTATATAATATATATAATGTGTAATTTCGCGAAATTCACTTTCGCGAAATCCAATTTCGCGAAAGTTGAGTGAGACAAGTTGGATTAGAAGTGATTTATAGCTTTTGTGCAGGTTCCACCTCCTTGAACTTGACTAGTATAAATACAGCCAAGTTTGATGGACTCATCATTATCGAGAGTTTTTTTCGAACTATTTCTATACCTAACTGGATTATATATCTCACAAAAGTTTGGATTAATTCTACAATTTGGATATCTACGTATAATCTTCTCTCAGAACTTTGGATTATATTTCTCCGAACTAACTGGATTATATATCGCACAAAAGTTTGGATTAATTCTACAATTTGGATATCTATGTATAATCTTCTCTCAGAATTTTGGATTATCTCTGTTTCACTGGATTATATTTCTCCGAACTAACTGGATTATATATCTCACAAAAGTTTGGATTAATTCTACAATTTGGATATCTATGTATAATCTTCTCTCAGAACTTTGGATTATCTCTGTTTCACTGGATTATATATCTCCGAAATTTGAATACATCAAGGAAATGTATCTGGCATCTTCCCATTCAGAAGGAGACTGGAGCAAATCTGATGAGGTGAGTTGATTTACAATAATTGGTGGAAAAAAAATTTTAATGAATGAATAAATGTAGAGAGAATAGTAAAATGAGATTTTTAATTCTTGACAGCTGGAAATCTTCCTCAAAGATGTTCAAGCTTTCACGAGAGCATAATTTAATTTCATCGGAAAATTCTGCTCCTTCCACTTCAATTGATAATAGAGAAAGAAGCAGAAGTAGGGAAAGAAGTGTATCATCCGTTTCAGCTAATAAATATATCTGCTTAGAATGTTCGACTTCATTTAACGAAAAATCAATCCTCAAAAGACATGTTAAACACATTCATCTCCAATCGAATGAAAGTTCAGAATCGATTACAACATCAACTAATGATTCTTTGGAACAATATCACGAATATGATGATGATGATGATGCCTCGATTATTATACAAGTTTCCAATCCCCCTTTCATTTTCGAAAAAGTAAAGATTGTTTCTCATCATTCTTCATTTCGTTCTGCTTCAACTCAAAATGGAAGAGGAGATCTTAGTCGATCTAAGATAATAGTAACTCCTATTACTCGAAATCTTGCTGATGATGAATCCGATGAATCAGATGTATCAGAAGAAGAAAATACAAATGAAATCAAAGAAAATAGATATTTATCTGATCAACCTACAAATCAATTCGAAAGAAACGAAAATGAAGTGGACGCTGATGATGACAATTTAGTTGGTATTAATGATAGAGTCGAGCCCATCGTTCCTATCGAAAATGAAAGAGAACAAGTTAATCAGGATATCATTCCTGTTAATGATGATGAGGCATGGGATGAGTTAATAAGAAGATATTGGAATGCTATGAAAACAAAAAGACGACGAGGAAGAGTTGTTGAAATGTTAAACGTAAATTTATGGAATGGAAATATTCCTCAAGCAGAACTTCCAACTCCAAACCATTCGGAAAGAATATGGAACGAAATGATGACAACTTGGAATGGGATACAAACAAGAGCTAAATTAAATTGTAGTGTGGGATGCATTCTTGAACATAAAGCCACAGGAGAATTAAGATATTTTCATGCTTCATCGAATAATGCTACAATTTTCAAAAAAGCAAAACTGATTACAAGACAGGAACTACAGAATTTTTTTGAAGAATTGACAAGACAAGATCTTGCTGCTATAGCGATTCGAGAACGCCCGAATACAGCTTGGAAATTGAATGTAATTACCAATATTTCATTCTATTTCTATAAATTGATTGGAATGGGGCAAATAGGAGTGGCTTCAGATCTTCCGTCTCACATTCTTAACAATCGACATGTAATCACTATGAGCCGCACTCCTTACACAGACAATCTCTGTTTCTTCAGATGTTTAGCATTGAAGGAGATGTGTGAGTGTTCAAAGCGATGTAGTTGCACCAGACAAAGACCAAAACAGCATCTTGTGAAGATGCTATTTCAAAAGTACTCGAAACACATTTCTTCTCCTTCCTCACCCTCCAAAGATCTGATGAAGAATTTTCCTGGAATTGAGTTAGGAGACTTAATTTCTCTTGAGAAGTGTTTTGACATCCGTATAACCGTATTATCTCTGAATGCTGATGAAACCTCAACAGTCATCTGGACATCGACCCAAAAAGAGGGAAAGGAACTCTTCCTCGATTTGCAGAACTCTCATTTCAGTTTCATCAAGGATGTTAATGCTTATACTAAAGGGTTTAGTTGTCCTTCCTGTGAAGTGAGCTTTACAAAAAGAGGAAATTTCAAAAGACATAAATGTAGTCAAGAAACAGTAACAAACTTCATCTTCGAAGGAGGAAAGTTTAAGGCAACACCTACAATTCTCGAACAACTGAAACGAGAGATAGGAATATCCGTGGCTGAGGAAGATACTTATTATCCTTTTTTAATCACCTATGATATCGAGTGTTATCTTCCAAAATCCGACCTTCCACTAAATTCCAATTCGGTTACATTCACATCGAGACACGAATTGATGAGTATATCAGTTTGTTCAAATGTACCCGAATTTAAAGATCCAAAGTGTTTTGTAAGTGAGGGAGATACTGATTCTTGTATATCTTTTTTTGTTCAGTATATTTCCCAAATTGCTGATGAAGCCCGGGATATCCTTG
This sequence comes from Watersipora subatra, assembly GCF_963576615.1. NCBI lineage: Eukaryota > Metazoa > Bryozoa > Gymnolaemata > Cheilostomatida > Watersiporidae > Watersipora > Watersipora subatra. The sequence continues at coordinate 48,978,270 of NC_088712.1, read as the reverse complement.
AAAAAAAACTTTACTACATTAAACAGATGATGAAGGCAAAAGCTGAAAAGCAAGGAAAAGTTGAAGAAAGATTTAAATTCTGCAAATTTTCCAACCCTCGAGTATACCATTCAAGAGAGGGATTTCGTCATTTATTTGAACGTTTCGACAAATTCATCTCATGTATTCCGATTCTAGGATTTAATTCACAAAACTACGACCTGAATGTGATGAAAGGACCTCTACTTCGATGTCTTCAAGACACAGAAGATGAAGATTTTGATTTTGTAGTGAAAAGAACAAACAAGATGAGCTGTATTCAATCAAGAAGATTCAAATTCTTGGATATTTCCAACTTCATTGCTCCAGGATTTTCCTATGCAAAGTATCTCAAAGCTTTCAAATGTTCTCAACAAAAAGGATTCTATCCTTATGAATATATGGATGATCTTGAGAAGTTGAAACAACCGTTTCTACCACCTAAAGAATGTTTTTACAGTTCTTTGAGAGATGAACATATTTCGGATGCTGATTATGAAATCTGTTTAAACATTTGGAAACAAGAGAAGATGAAAACGTTAAAAGATTTTCTAGTATGGTACAACAATCTCGATGTAGTACCATTTGTTGAAGCTGTAGAAAAACAAAAAAAAGTTTACAGAACCATGGGAATCGATATGTTGAAAGACGCCATTTCACTTCCTGGATTGGCGGTAAAATGGATGTTGAAACTTTCAGATTCACCTCCTCATCCTATGAGTTCTCATCATCAGACAATCTCATCACATCATTTCAAAACTTGTCAACCTGTCTGTCTGATCAAGGAAAACGATAAAGATATTTACTTTACCATCAAGGACAATATCGTAGGTGGACCTAGCATTATTTTTCACAGACTTCATGAGTCGAAGAAAACACTGATTCGAGAAAGAAAGTTTGGAAAGGAATCCAAACTTTGTGAACTTATTCTAGGAGTTGATGCAAATGCATTATATTTGTGGAGTATGATGCAAGAAATGCCTACTGGAAACCCTAGAATAAGGCGAATCGAAAATGGATTTGCATACACTCATCCTCGAAAAAATAGCAAGGCTGCTCATGGATGGTTACAATTTTTGACTTGGAAGGATAATATTCAAATCTTACATGAAAACAATGATAAAGAATTTAGAATTGGACAACATAATCTTCCTGTTGATGGATATTGTGAAGAATCGAATACAGTGTTTCAATTTCATGGATGTTTCTGGCATGGACATAACTGTAACAGGACCAGAGGAATAAGTATACATCCATATAAGAATCGACCCATGAGTGAAGTTCTGGAGGAAACGAAAAAGAAGGAAGAATATGTTAAAGAACTTGGATATCGTTTAGTAAGAATCTGGGAGTGTGAATGGGACAAGATGGTTGAGGATAACACCGAGATTAAGAACTTTATTAGTATCTTCAACGAAGAGTTTTATCCTTCCAATTCCTTTGCCACCGAGGATGAGATTATTCAGCAGATTATAAAAGGGGAGATATATGGATTCATTGAATGCGATATATCTGTTCCTGAAAACTTATACGAAAAGTTTTCAGAAATGAGCCCCATTTTCAAGAATACATCTTTGAATAGAAATCATCTTAGTGAAAGTATGAAAGAATTTGCTGAAAAGGAAGGAATGCTACCTCAAGAACAACGAACTTTGGTGGGGAGTATGTTTGGACAAAAAATTTTACTACTCACCACTTTAGCAAAATGGTATCTTAATCATGGGATGATTATAACCAAAATATATCAACTCATAGAATACACCCCTAGAAGAGTTTTCAAGTCATTTGGAGAATTTGTCTCAAATGCTAGAAGAGCTGGTGACAAAGATCCTGACCAAGAGTTGATAGCCACAACCAATAAACTCATTGGAAATTCATCGTACGGGAAAACAATCACTGAGAAATTAAAACATCGAAATGTCAAGTATATTCAAGGAGATTATGAAGCATCCTTGAGAATACGATCACACAGATTTGAATCTTTGGAGGAAATCGATGATAGCTTCTATGAGTTGACTCAACACAAGTCTTCGGTTAGTAGTATATATTTATTATCTTATTGATATAATTGAATCATAATGAAAAATTTACTTGGAGTAATATATGTAAAGGAATCTAATAAGACTGTATATATATTTATTCAGATGAAGATGGATATACCTGTACATATCGGATTCTCCATATTACAACTGGCTAAACTTCGGATGTTGGAGTTCTACTATGACTTCATGGATAGGTAAGTAATCTTATTTGTATCTTCTAGAAAAAATATGTATAATGGTATTCATTTGAATGATAAATTTTTGAAATGAGAGTATTATAATACTAAGATAATAAGAATTAAGGATTGAAATTTTTTTATTTTAGATTCTTCGACAGAAAGGACTTCCAGTATGTGGCGATGGATACAGATAGTGCCTACATGGCTCTTTCAGCACCTATGGATAATATCGTTAGAAAAGAGATCGCTGATATATACTACAAAGAATATGGAAAATGGTTTCCTAGGATGTATTGCGAACGACACGCGGATGATTTCCAACTCTGTAAATCTGATTCTACAAAGTTGTGGGAATTACAAAATTGTTGCAAAGAAGTATATCAATATGATATAAGGACTCCTGGTTTATTCAAAGTAGAATTTTCAGGTCATGGAATAGTAGCCTTAAATTCTAAGACTTACTTTTGCTGGAATGATGAAACTCATTCTACAAAGCATAGCAGTAAAGGATTAAGTAAAACTACGAATAGTTTTACAAAAGACACTTTTTTAAAAGTATTACAATCAAGATTTCCTAAGGAAGGGATAAACAAAGGCTTTGTAAAAAAAGACAATAGAGTGTTCTCATACACTCAACTTAGAACAGGATTAACATATTTTTATTCAAAAAGAAGAGTATGTAATGATGGAGTGAGCACAGAATATATTTTAGCATAATTTTTAGAAGTGATTTTGTTGCTAAGTATATATGATAGTAGAGTTTTGCTCCACGATGTATTATTACTATAAAATTTTATTTTCTTCATTGACTCTTCTTTTCGTATATACAATATCAATAATATATAACTAAGCTCATATAAATTTAATATACTATCCAATGTAAAATCATTTCGAATGTAGACTTTCTCATAGTAACATGGCTCAAAACATTCTGATTAAAAATTTTGTTCCATTCGAGGTTGCAGAAATAATCCCGGATAACATCTTGGTTCAACTTGACGAAAATGAACAAATTCGTACACATCTCACCGAGGAATGTTTATACTACATTCTAGGAACAGCTGCTTTTAGAAAAGTTGTGTCATTGAAGTGATTAAAGTCCAACTGTGTCTGCAGTGCGATGGAATGCAGGGAATGTTTGGAATCAACAATATCTGTAAAAGAAATATCGATAACACCCTCAGATTTGAAGATGATCTTTGAATGGGTTGATCTTGAAGCTACCATTCGAGAAGGTAAAATTGGAAAAGAGGTTGATTTAGAATGGATTAACAGATTTATCGCGATCGATTTTAAAACGATGGAAGAAAAGATTTTTGAAACCATGCTTTGGAATAGAATTCGGCACTACATGACTCATCCTACACAACGTGAAGAAACGAAACAACTGCTCTTCAGAAGACTCCTTCATATAGCACAATTTCCATTAATCGGAGAAAGACTGGAAGAGGAAATCGAGCATGAAATTGATGTAATTATAGATGAAAAAACTGTTGGATGACAATAATAAAAGATTCGGAATGTTATTAAGTCTACTCCTCTAGAATTCTCCACCATTCTTCAATTTAGCTCTGACGGTGAAGGAACCAAAAACGAAGAAAACAGAAACAATGTCGGTTATATTTCTAGAGGAGTTTATTCCAGCTCATCTTAAGGATGGACAATTATCAAGAGTGGTTGTAAAGAAAAACACAAAAAAATTCATCAGAAGAGTTACTGAAGAAACTTTTTACTATGTTATCGGATTCTATATCTATAAACGCTTCGTAACATATTTAGAAAGTCAGTGTAGATGCTTCGAGGGAGCTCAAGGATGTCAACATTGTATTAGAATAATGCAAGTACGATATGGAAATGAAGGATTGACTCGACAAGAACTTCATGAGACTTTTGCCGAACTCGATATTGGAACGTGTTTGGAATCTGCTCAAATCGGACCAAGGAGTGACAAAGTCCAACTATCATTATTATCCTCACTTGATTGGAACACACCTTCAAACATAATATTAACCGAATCAAGACTTTATCCATATTTGAGAGGAGAAGCCAATGATCAACAAGTTACAAATCATTACTTCAGTGAACTCCTACATATCAATGGAAAGAATTGATAAACATCACAGTTAGACTTTGCATAATTCTTTATATTTATTCACTTCATTTCCAAGAAGGATTGAATAACTTTTTTGTATACTATTTCAAGATAATTTTGAAGAATGAACTATATATATTATATCGACATACTTTTTATTCATTTTCTTTGCCTACTTCACTCAAGAGAGTAGTATTTTAAAAAGACACTATGACTATAATGAATTTGCACATTATAATATTTCTCATTTTACGGTTTACGGGAATAATAAATGGAAATCAAAGAATTCAATATGTTACCGATGCGAATAGCTGCTTAAGCAGAACACTCAATGAATTTGAAGTTTCATTACTACTTCCATTCGAAGAAACTACTTTATATCACAAGAATAATGAAACATGTGGAAGAATATTTCCATCAGACTACTTTCATTGTGGTTATCCATTACCAGGCAATCACAGATTTGTATGTAAAGAACTACTAAATGAAGATGAAACAGATGGAGAAAACCTATACCTTAATCCTATAGTGTCAGCTTCATCGGAACAAGTTCTAACATATTCTGAATGTGAATATTCAGTTCAAAATTCCACAATCGATATTCTAATTGATTTCAAATTATTCTACAGAGGAGAATTATGTGGATATAACTCTACTCTTTCAATGTTGCAATGTCCTCCAGGATCGAATTTTCAAGATATTGACTTTATCTGTAATCTTCAGCCTATTTCAAATTCTACTACACCTAAAGATACCTTCATTTATGATAATATTGGAAAAAATGAAGGGTTAGATTTGTTACTTCCTGTTCAGTTTCTCAATTCTTTGGGAAAATCAACTCTTATTTTAGTTCTTCGATGTGACACAGAAATTGATGAAAGATGTATTCCAAAACTTTCCTTTTTAAAACGAATGACAGAATGATTTTGAATTTTTGTAACATTTATAGTTTATATTTTATAATAAAAACTTATCTCTCATTCAACCAAATATATAACATTCTCCTCTCGCTCTCCTCGATAATCCGCGAGATCCACTCCGGAAAACCAACCAGCCCTCGATGTCCCAGATATTCACCCCCACTAATCCACCGATAATCCGCGACGATTCGGCCGACTAATCCGCAACGATTCCCCCGACTAATCCCGCGATAATCCACGTTTAATCGAATGACTCATCCCCCACTAATCGGATGACTCATCCACAGATAATCCGCCAATTACGCCGGGAGCGGATCCATACCCCCTCGAATTCAACCCCCTACTCTACACCACAATTTCCCCCCAAACCCCAACATCTCATTCAACTCCACCCAATTCAATCTACACCCCTAGCCAATTTAATTCGCAACCCCCTTTTTCTATCCCCCCGCTGGATCCGTCACTTTTTTGTGTAGATCTGCTCTCTACATACTACTTATATTTCTCAAAGTATGTGTGTATATGTGTCCCTCCAGCTATTATAATCTTTGAATTAAGAATCCGTGCCGAGGAAGATTTGTTCTCAAACCCTACCATTCACCAGTCCAACGCCGTACCCAGTAGGCCGAAGAAATTGAGTTGTTAGCTAGCCGATATATGTCATTTTATGAGAGCACATACCCAACGGCCTTGCGTACTAAGCAGGGTGATTGCGCAAGTAAGTGATTGGCATTAGTTAGCTTGCTAAAATTTTCCATTAGCAATCTGCCAGGTGAATAGCAAGTGGCAGGCAACTCTCATTACTTCTCAATTATTTATAAGCTGATTTTTAATACTCGGGCAATGTCGGGAAGCACAGCTAGTACATATATATGTTTAGGGTGGAAGTTCTACTGAAAATGTGTCTGCAGAACACATAAAATGTTAAAAAAAACAAAGACTCGGTTTGGATAATTTGTGATGTTGGATGCACTGAAATGAACGCGACTAGTTAGATAGATAAAAACTAATAATAAAATTCAGGGTTGCTTAGATAAAACAAAATTCTAGGTTAGCCTATACAGCAGGCTCCAGAGTGAATTGACATCTAGATTTTGTTAGATTATAACAGTTAGATAAATAACACAGCTTGTCTGAATATTCCAAATTTAATAAGTGTCTTTCATAAGTCACACAAGAATGAACGCGAGTCTCTAGAAACTTCCAGAACAGTGGATGTGGTTGACAGCAATATAATTATGGGGGTAGACAACTCTTAATAATACAACAGATTTGTGTTCAATATTACCGCCACTTACATGTATCTTTCATTCTATGGCCTACTTTTGCCTGTCTGCTTCGGCAAACCAACTTTATTTTATGAATGCTGCGTGCTAACTGACCAAGAGTTCATGCATTTAAGGCTTAAATGCTTAAAGGCTTAAATTTTAAGCAATGGAGAAAGTTCTCACTCCCTTACTCCTGCAGTTAGTCATGGTGATTAAGACTGTCTATAGTTGTGGCGAACGTAGATTAGCAGATCTCTGATCAGCTTGATTACAACCAATCAATTGCAATGAGTTTGCATCGATTTTCTTCCATTTTAAATTCCTCTTTGCTACATCTTTATATATAGTTATATAGATAGTTGGTTTTGTTCCATTCTGTGCACATGGCCCAACTATCTCAGCCTTTTTTCAATAAGGATGTCAGCCATTGATGATCGGTCTGCCTGAAGCTCTTTATGTTTGTGATCTTGTCCTGCCATTTGATGTTCATGATGTCCCTCAAGTGTCTCACCATCACAGCATGTAGTTTTTTTACTTGAGCTTGATAAATTTTCTTCATCTCCGCGCCATATAAGGGAGTTGATGGCACCACTGCTCGATACACTTAACACTTAGCCATGACTGAGACACGTTTGTTTTTCCAGTCTCTGCTGAAGCTGAAGTCTGCTGGTTGTATAACTTTAAATACAGTTAATCAAGCTTGATGCGTTAGAGTGTTCATTTCAGTTGGATATTTTAATTCTGGTCCAGACCAATTCTGATCAAGACAGGAAATGCATTTATATGATAACAAAGAGCACAGTATGTAATACACAGGCTATTCTTAATGTACGTCAACAATATTGAGGATGACAATATAAATTACGGACGATATGAACACGAATGGCAATCAAATAAAACCCAACTAAATTTTCAAAAAGGGAACTTTTGTTGACATGTATAATACTGCACAGCAAATCATGTCGTTGATGATGCAGATATATGCAGGTTTTTAGTCCTTGATAAAAAATGCACCATCAAAATCCGTCAAGTCTTTGTCAATAAGCAAAATGAAACGAAATGGTAAAATCTTTTATATGAACTGCATGAATTTGCAGGTTTATTAATACTAGAACAAAAGAATGGTGACAGAGGTCATGGTCTAACACATGTTCTCTGAGACAGCTGATTATCTAAGGCCCTGGCCCAGCAACTTCTATAACTTTAAAGACACCAGACTGAATCTATATATTTATGAATACAGTGAAACATGGATAACTCGCCCTCGGATATAGCGAACACATGGTTAACTCGACTGGATTTGCTTGGTCCGTTCCCACGCAATGATAAATGGCTCTATATAACTCGAATTCAACACTGTTATAACGAACTGTTTTTTGCCCAACGGCTACCGAAACGGTTGCTATCGCTTTAGAAAATCACTTTATTCCAAGCCATAGAGGTAAACCTCAACTTTTCGTAATTCATAAGCGTCGTTATTACCTCCATCGGCAAAATATTTTTGTCAACGACTGTTCTAAAGGTTTGGTGAAATTTGATTTATACTGCTATACGATGAATAGAACGGGCTAGCCGGGTCACGGGCGCAAGGATTTTCGCCACGCACATACAAAACAAAAACAGCATGTTGTTTTTGTTTTGTATTTGCGTGGCGAAAATCCTTGAGTGCGTGACCCGGCTAGCCCGTGATGAATAGTTTTCCAACGTTGATTCCGTGTTGAATTAACGTCGGAATGTTGAATGTTAAAACGTCTTAAGAATTGTTGTAGTCAAACGTATACGTTGTCTTAGCTAAAAAAAACTATTCATCGTTTGACCTAAACACAAAATACGTGTGTACACTCAATAAGTATCCATTCCAAAAGCGTGAGTGATATACAATGTACCGTAAAACCTCGTAAAACTTTTAATTGAACTGCCTCGGAGTGTTGCTCTTAACGAATCCCAGGTAAAGTAAGGTAATCTTTCCATAAACTTCAAGAAAGATCGGCAAAATTGATCGTGGGTAAAACACTCAAAAGAAAAAGATGTCTTTTCTTTGAGCATTTCAGCAACGATCAAGTTTTGCCAATGTCAATCTAAAAATCGTCCTGGCAATAACATCACCTCAAACAACAAACCAATCTCAAGTGATAGAAAAATCTCTATACTTTTTGATAAAAACGTTTTAAACTTTACATTAGAAGCATTTAATTTGAAACAAGCCATTTGTGCTTTTGATTTATATTTTAGTTTGTATATGTTCATGTATCTACTAATAAATAAGTAAATACATGGACTTGTGACAGTGCTCTGATAACTTGAACACTCTGATAATTCGAACACTTTTGCTCGGTCCCTTGAAGTTTGAGTTATCCGAGTTTCACTGTATATTGTTTGTATGTTGGCCTGTTGAATGTCCAGTTATCGCCATTAAAATATGAGGAATGAATTATCCACTTTGCAGTGGAACTGGAAACACTGGTTTCGCAGACAGGTGCGCAACACACACAGCCACTTTGCCATACTATGGAATAATTGTGGACATTCTTACGACACCGACAATTTTTAATGGCACGCAGGACTGCCAGTGTACTAAAAGACAAATACATGCTCAGACTTGCCCGAAATGCTATAAAGTTATGTACATATAGCATAAACTCAATTGAACCTATAGCGCCCACAGAAATAGCCAAACACCTTCATTTAAACTTTAAAATGGTAAATGTGTATGTTGATTAAAAATATGTTTTCTGTGCAAATTACTTTATTATTTCCTGTGCAACGCCTGGCATTTATAAAGCCTTGACAACTTATAAAGCTGTCATATATGCATGTCGGTATATGAAAATCGCCAGAGCTGTTTTCGGGGAAAATATAACCAGTCTTACCATTACACACCATTGAGTTTTACTAAACTATTTGAGGCATAGGGCCTACCAGCTGCTAGTTATGAAGCACAGCTATGTCACTTTATTGCGTATTGACGTTGTCTCAAAACTTACCCTAGTTCTGGCCAAAATCTTGTTGACACAACAGGATGAGAAGCCTGGATGACATCATAGCCAGTATGACAATTTATACTGATCTCAAAGCATACTCCTACCAAGTAAGCCTGGCCTATCCTTCGCATCCTTTCAGTTGAAATTTGCATTCCAAAATTGAGTGCGAGTTTATGCGTGATCAACAAGGCTATCGGAGACATTATTGCATTTTGCTATATTTACAATAGAAGAGAGACTTTAGTTCAACCTTTGAATTGAGTCTACATATTGGAAATCTCAAAATGGCTGTGTATACCGCAGAACAACTACGATAGTGTAAGATAGTTACACGTCGTTCCACTGTTGACAACATACAACAGGAGTGAATTGATTTCCGAAGATGATATGCTTGGTGGAAACGAACACTTGTCTTGACTTGATTGGCAGTACATTGCTTCATCAATTGCCGGTAGGAGGCCATCCCAGCTGCTTGCCACCGATGACATGAAGATGCAGATGATAGACAGATTGGCAGCCATGTTTTCCATCATTGACGACTACACGGTAGCCTTCATCAAGGCCCTCCTGCTTCGCACACTTGCTAGCTACGAGCATGAGGTGTCCCAATAGCTGTAAGATACACCAAAGATAGCTGTAAGATACACCAAAGATAGCTGTAAGATACACCTAAGATAGCTGTAAGATACACCAGAGATAGCTGTGAGATACACCTAAGATAGCTGTAAGATACACCAAAGATAGCTGTAAGATACACCAAAGATAGCTGTAAGATACACCTAAGATAGCTGTAAGATACACCTAAGATAGCTGTAAGATACACCTAAGATAGCTGTAAGATACACCTAAGGTAGCTGTAAGATACACCAAAGATAGCTGTAAGATACACCAAAGATAGCTGTAAGATACACCTAAGATAGCTGTAAGATACACCTAAGGTAGCTGTGAGATACACCTAAGATAGCTGTAAGATACACCAAAGATAGCTGTGAGATACACCTAAGATAGCTGTAGAGATACACCAAAGATAGCTGTGAGATACACCTAAGATAGCTGTGAGATACACCTAAGATAGCTGTAAGATACACCAAAGATAGCTGTGAGATACACCAAAGATAGCTGTGAGATACACCAAATATAGCTGTGAGATACACCTAAGATAGCTGTGAGATACACCAAAGATAGCTGTAAGATACACCTGAGACAGCTGTAAGATACACCTAAGATAGCTGTAAGATACACCTGAGATAGCTGTAAGATACACCAAAGATAGCTGTGAGATACACCTAAGATAGCTGTAAGATACACCAAAGATAGCTGTAAGATACACCTAAGATAGCTGTAAGATACACCAAAGATAGCTGTGAGATACACCTAAGGTAGCTGTAAGATACACCAAAGATAGCTGTAAGATACACCTAAGATAGCTGTAAGATACACCAAAGATAGCTGTGAGATACACCTAAGGTAGCTGTAAGATACACCAAAGATAGCTGTAAGATACACCAAAGATAGCTGTAAGATACACCAAAGATAGCTGTAAGATACACCTAAGATAGCTGTAAGATACACTTAAGATAGCTGTGAGATACACCTAAGGTAGCTGTGAGATACACCTAAGATAGCTGTAAGATACACCAAAGATAGCTGTGAGATACACCAAAGATAGCTGTGGGATACACCTAAGATAGCTGTGAGATACACCTAAGATAGCTGTAAGATACACCTAAGATAGCTGTAAGATACACCAAAGATAGCTGTAAGATACACCAAAGATAGCTGTAAGATACACCTAAGATAGCTGTAAGATACACCTGAGATAGCTGTAAGATACACTTAAAATAGCTGTAAGATACACCTAAGGTAGCTGTGAGATACACCTAAGATAGCTGTAAGATACACATGACACAGCTGTAAGAGACACTTAAGATAGCTGTGAGATACACCTAAGGTAGCTGTGAGATACACCAAAGATAGCTATAAGATACACCAAATATAGCTGTGAGATACACCTAAGATAGCTGTGAGATACACCAAAGATAGCTGTAAGATACACCTGAGACAGCTGTAAGATACACCTAAGATAGCTGTAAGATACACCTGAGACAGCTGTAAGATACACCAAAGATAGCTGTAAGATACACCTAAGATAGCTGTAAGATACACCAAAGATAGCTGTGAGATACACCTAAGGTAGCTGTAAGATACACCAAAGATAGCTGTGAGATACACCAAAAATAGCTGTGAGATACACCTAAGGTAGCTGTAAGATACCCCTGAGACAGCTGTAAGATACACCTAAGATAGCTGTGAGATACACCTAAGATAGCTGTAAGATACACCTAAGATAGCTGTAAGATACACCAAAGATAGCTGTAAGATACACCAAAGATAGCTGTAAGATACACCTAAGATAGCTGTAAGATACACCTAAAATAGCTGTAAGATACACTTAAAATAGCTGTAAGATACACCTAAGATAGCTGTGAGATACACCTAAGATAGCTGTAAGATACACATGACACAGCTGTAAGAGACACTTAAGATAGCTGTGAGATACACCTAAGGTAGCTGTAAGATACACCAAAGATAGCTATAAGATACACCAAATATAGCTGTGAGATACACCTAAGATAGCTGTGAGATACACCAAAGATAGCTGTAAGATACACCTGAGACAGCTGTAAGATACACCTAAGATAGCTGTAAGATACACCTGAGACAGCTGTAAGATACACCAAAGATAGCTGTAAGATACACCTAAGATAGCTGTAAGATACACCAAAGATAGCTGTGAGATACACCTAAGGTAGCTGTAAGATACACCAAAGATAGCTGTGAGATACACCAAAGATAGCTGTGAGATACACCTAAGGTAGCTGTAAGATACCCCTGAGACAGCTGTAAGATACACCAAAGATAGCTGTGAGATACACCTAAGATAGCTGTAAGATACACCTGAGACAGCTGTAAGATACACCTAAGATAGCTGTAAGATACACCAAAGATAGCTGTAAGATACACCAAAGATAGCTGTGAGATACACCTAAGGTAGCTGTAAGATACACCTGAGACAGCTGTAAGATACACCAAAGATAGCTGTGAGATACACCTGAGACAGCTGTAAGATACACCAAAGATAGCTGTGAGATACACCTAAGATAGCTGTAAGATACACCTGAGACAGCTGTAAGATACACCTAAGATAGCTGTAAGATACACCAAAGATAGCTGTGAGATACACCAAATATAGCTGTGAGATACACCTAAGATAGCTGTGAGATACACCAAAGATAGCTGTAAGATACACCTGAGACAGCTGTAAGATACACCTAAGATAGCTGTAAGATACACCTGAGACAGCTGTAAGATACACGTAAGATAGCTGTAAGATACACCAAAGATAGCTGTAAGATACACCAAAGATAGCTGTAAGATACACCAAAGATAGCTGTGAGATACACCTAAGGTAGCTGTAAGATACACCAAAGATAGCTGTAAGATACACCTAAGATAGCTGTGAAATAAACCTAAGGTAGCTGTAAGATACACCTAAGATAGCTGTAAGATACACCTGAGATAGCTGTAAGATACACCAAAGATAGCTGTAAGATACACCTAAAATAGCTGTAAGAGACACTTAAGATAGCTGCAAGATACACTTACGATAGCTGTAAGATACGCTTAAGATAGCTGTAAAATACATCTGAGATAGATGTGAGATACACCTAAGGTAGCTGTGAGATACACCTAAGATAGCTGTAAGATACACCAAAGATAGCTGTGAGATACACCTAAGATAGCTGTAAGATACACCAAAGATAGCTGTGAGATACACCTAAGATAGCTGTGAGATACACCTAAGATAGCTGTAAGATACACCAAAGATAGCTGTGAGATACACCAAATATAGCTGTGAGATTCACCTAAGACAGCTGTAAGATACACGTAAGATAGCTGTAAGATACACCTAAGATAGCTGTGAGATACACCAAAGATAGCTGTAAGATACACCTGAGACAGCTGTAAGATACACCTAAGATAGCTGTAAGATACACCTGAGACAGCTGTAAGATACACGTAAGATAGCTGTAAGATACACCCAAGATAGCTGTAAGATACACCAAAGATAGCTGTGAGATACACTTAAGATAGCTGTAAGATACACCTAAGAGATCTGTAAGATACACCAAAGATAGCTGTAAGATACACCTAAGATAGCTGTAAGAGACACTTAAGATAGCTGCAAGATACACTTACGATAGCTGTAAGATACACTTAAGATAGCTGTAAAATACACCTGAGATAGATGTGAGATACACCTAAGATAGCTGTAAGATACACCTGAAATAGCTGTAAGATACACCTAAGATAGCTGTAAGAGACACTTAAGATAGCTGTAAGATACACTTAAGATAGCTGTAAGATACACTTAAGATAGCTGTAAAATACACCTGAGATAGATGTGAGATACACCAAATATAGCTGTGAGATACACCTAAGATAGCTGTAAGATACACCTGAAATAGCTGTAAGATACACCTAAGATAGCTGTAAGAGACACTTAAGATAGCTGTGAGATACACCTAAAGGTATAAACACACTAGGCGATATTTAGAGCGATATCGCGCTGCGTGGCGCTAATCTGCGCTAGAATTCACCCAGCGTGCTCATCTAGAGCGATAACGCTAGACTTTCTCTGCACAACTTTATCGCTAGCGAGATGCATTTCGATTGGTTGGATTTTACCAGAATGCAATTTTATGGCGGGTAATTATTTCTTATCGATGTTCACCAACGTACAGCAGCGACAATTTGCTATTTTGTTAATATTGAAACATCTTCAGACCGAGCACTGAATTGTTCATAAATTTAATAATAGCACTCCCAGTCATGTGCACCATAACAAACAAAAATTACAAAAAATCCAAGTTGAAAACCAACATTTGGAATCAATCGTTGCACAGGTTGACCATCTTGAGAACGGTAAATATTTAGGCCCTAATACATTAGGCCTAAATATAAAAAACCACTACAAAATAAGATGTGTATAAAAATAGTGAAAAATATTACAGTTAAAAATGCAATAATCGTTTTTCTTATGTCTCCTTGTAGTGTAGGCAGTGTACAATCCGTGAAAGTGAGATAGGTTTAATAACAAATGCGTAAGTTGTTTACGTTGTCGCCTAGACGGCGCCATATTGACTGACCTAAATTTATTAACAACTCCGAAGAAACTAATGATACGAAATTTTATTGGCAGTTTGTGGGCGTGACCATTATATCGCTTGCTAGTGAATCGCTCAAGTGTGTTTATGCACACGCTAGCGATATCTCCGCCCTCCTCATGACGCTCGCGATAAAATCGCCTAGTGTGTTTATACCTTAAGATAGCTGTGAGATACACCTAAGAGATCTGTAAGATACACCAAAGATAGCTGTAAGATACACCTAAGATAGCTGTAAGAGACACAAGATAGCTGTAAGATACACTTACGATAGCTGTAAAATACACCTGAGATAGATGTGAGATACACCTAAGATAGCTGTAAGATACACCTGAAATAGCTGTAAGATACACCTAAGATAGCTGTAAGGGACACTTAAGATAGCTGTAAGATACACTTAAGATAGCTGTAAAATACACCTGAGATAGCTGTAAGATACACCTAAAGGCACAGCCACACATAACAAATTATTCGTTCAATCTGACTGAATTCACGAAATTCTCAGATTTATTCGGCCGAATATCACAGAATTATCTGAGCTGTGCATGCACACCAAATTCGTCGACGAAACGCTTTTAGTTGGCTAAACAATTCTTTACTTTAGCGAGCACGATTTTAGCAGCTTTTGCAATTGGTATAGTCAAAGACCCGTACCACGACACACAATAAAAGTATCAACACAATTCAATATAGTACATACGATGTAACTGCTTAGATCGCGCTATTGGTGGTATTTATCGTTTAGACATGGTTACAAATAGTATCTTTTTTAATAATAATTTCTTTTTAGCAACAAAAGTCCCGTAGAAAAAAGAATTGCCATTTTGGGCGCAATCAAGTTACATGCATCGTATTTACTTTGGCGAATTGTCGGAATGTTTTTTGCGTGTAAATGCATTGACTATATAAATTGCAAAAGCTGCTGGAATTGTGCTCGCATAATACTGGTTAGTATAGATACTAACCAGTATTATGCTAATCATAGAGGTGGTCAGATTAGGGCAGTTAGCAGAGTGTCGTATCATAAAGTAAATGTCCTGAGTTCGAGACCCACTTATAACAAATATTTTATGAGGCACGTCAATAACTGTCTATATTATTTTTTCAATATTAATGTATAAAACAAGATTACGAGCTGATCATTTTTATAAACTTGTATAATATGAGAAGCAGCAGCTGAATGCAACTGTGAATAACCCAGCTTCAAAAACAGGTTTCCACTGAGAATGTTCCAGAATCTGATGAGTGCCTGTCATGATTCTATCCACTAAACTAACCTACAGGATGCTAATATTCGATTGGATTTAAAAATTCCCAAATTCGGGGCAGACAATTCCGCGAAAGGTTGAAATCCGCAAACAAGTAGTTGTTGGTTTATAAAAAAGGGAGAATAACTACTACCTAAAGTCAAAAAATAGTTGCCAGGCATAGTCAGTAAACATAGCTGAGTTCCAAACTCTTTTGTAATCATTGCCGGGTGTTAGAGCTACGCCCATTGCCAATGCATCACAATTCTTTACAAAATTATTCAAGGTTGTCACAATTCCTTGAGAATTCAGAATGGTTTGATCATCTCAAGTCTCTTTTGTCGTTTTTCACTGTGAAAACCTCCAACAACTTGTAATACCGGAGCTGATGACATTGAAAATGATGATTCTGATTTAGTGTTCATAGTATGTATATATGTACATACAGTCAAACATGGATAACTCACCCACGGATAGCTCGAACACATGGTTAACTCGAACGGTTTCTTTGGTCCGTTCCCACGTAATGATAAATTGCTATAGATAACTCGACCTCAACTCTGTTAACTCGAACAGTTTTTCGCCCAACGGCTACCGAAACGGTTGTTATCGTTTTAGAAAATCACTCTATTCCAAGCCATAGAGGTAAACCTCAACTTTTCGTAATTCATAAGCGTCGTTATTACCACCATCGGCAAAATATTTTTGTCAACGACTTTTCTAAAAGGTTTGGTGAAATTTGAATTATACCAAACATCCGCTCAGCGATCGCCCTTCGGAAGCAAGGAAAAGTGAGGTAATTTTTGCATAAACTTCAAGAAAAATCGGCAAAATTGATCGTGGGTAAAACGCTCAAAAGAAAAAGATGTCTTTTCTTTTGAGCATTTCAACAACGATCAAGTTTTGCCAATGTCAATCTAAAAAACGTCCTGGCAATAACATCACCTCAAACAACAAACCAATCTCAAGTGATAGAAAAATCTCTATACTTTTTAATAAAAACGTTTTAAACTTTACACTAGAAGCATTTAATTTGAAACAAGCCATTTGTGCTTTTGATTTATATTATAGTTTGTATATGTACATGTATCTACTAATAAATAAGTAAATACATGGACTTGTGACAGTGCTCTGATAACTTGAACGCTCTGATAATTCGAACACTTTCGCTCGGTCCCTTGAAGTTCGAGTTATCCATGGTTGACTGTATATATATGTATATATATATATATACATATATATGTATGTATGTATATGATTTGCAGTGCAGATAAGTCTACACACCTTAGGACACTTTTATTTCGCCAGTATTAAGTTTCGTGAGTAGCATACAGAGTAAAATTTCACTGCAACTTAATTTCGCAGCTCTGATGAGTGCGAAAATATAGTGTTGTGAAAATAAATGCAGTGGAACAAACATAATTAGATTCCTCAGGTTCGGTTCATCGGTAAGAAAAACTTTTTTAATTTGGGACTAGTTTGTAATTATAAACCGCAGGTAGAATTGTGTGGCCGATATCGATAATGCAATTTGATCGCTTGCTGCCATTTGTTTTTTGGACTATCAATAAACAAAGCTATTTAATTCCGCGTTTTCACTCGTTCGTTATGACAGTTTAGTTTCGCTCATGAAATTTTCGCGAGAGGATGACTCCACGAAAACGCGAAAGTTAGATGAGGCGAATACATAAGTGTCCTAGGGTATAGAAAAGTCAATAAGAAAGTTAAACACACGCTTTACACTTGCAAAAGCAAGGATTCACGGAATTGTTCATGTGCATGTTCCTCCACGAATGAAATAGTCCGCGAAAATGCACGAAAAGACAACTTCCGTGAAATATAAACTGTGAACAATATTTCCCAGTAGGATACATGATTTTGAAAATAGGGTGAGATTACCACAGGAGAGGTGCTAAACATACCTGTTCATCAGAAGGATCAACAGCACTGAGTTGGGTAATCGGTTTCTTTGGTACAACAAGAAAGTGCACTGGAGCCGTGGCATTTATATCATGGAACGCAAAGGCCTAAAGTAGAACAATAACAAGTATAATCGTACACAACCGCTGAAAGGGTTTATATTACGTATATCTTGTGAATGCGGAAGTACCTACCTTCATTAGCGTTGTACTATAATAGTGTGCATTAGTAGTTCCCGTATGTTCATTTGGTACAACAGTATCACTGATGTAACTCTTGTAATTTACTGTGAAGTTGAATATGTAGTTGGTTTGGTTAGCGTAAACATGAAAATTGATATATAACATTGTTGAAACGAGAGGGTTATTCATATAGTTTATATTATTAAGACTTATTGCATTAGCACACATCACATTTACTGGACTATGTAATGGCGCTGAAGTAAGTTTAATGCAACAGAAAGCTTAACTGATGGGCTTAAAGCAAGCTGATTAATTTTGGTAACCTTTTGGCCATGACTTGGTTGGATACTTTTAATAAAAGCTTTATGCCAAGATGAAAATGTTTTGCTTGTAAAAATGATATAATAAAACAATATTTTGAAGATAATGCAAAACCTGATTTGCAGAACTTTGAATACATCGTAGTCCCGTTGATACCTGTGCTGAAGTCTTATCTGATAGATGGATTTATGAAGTGCATTCAGAGATGTATTGACAGGTGCTTTTGCATAGCTCGACCATTTGTTTAGTACTTGAATCAACTAATCAAATGTGACCAGTGAATTTTTTTCTACTAATTGATACCAATAATGACTCGATAACGTTGACTACAATGTACATGGCTTTTAGGGATGCAGTTGGTTTCGCCACATATTCTTTTCCAAAACGCAGCTTGCTTATTTTACTTAGTAACTAGTTTACGGTGTGGTAGCGATGGAACTGTGCCGATACAAAGATGTGCCGATACAAACTATGTCCTATATAGTTTTCATTACATAATTACCGTAGACCGGTAGAATTGGTAGTCGGTACTAAGATGTTTGCACAGCATTTACAGGAAGCTAATAAGACAAGTTTTTAATCTTCCTTGATTGAGTATCTTCCTTACATTGATAATAATGTATCTGTAGCTGGAATTAAAATTTTATTTCAGCCAACATGAGCAAATACAAGATAAAATATATGCCAATAGAGCCGCGTAAGACTAGACTTTATCGTAATAGCTGATGTGAATACGGGATATAGAGACATGTTGTATCACACGTTATATCATTTTGGGCAAGCCTGGGCATGTTTTTTGGTCTGAGCGTTTTTACCGCGATCAAGTTTTTTCGATTTTGATCTTCAAATATCTTGACAATGAGATCGCCCTACACAACAAACGACATATTGACTGATCGACAAAAAAAATACTTTCTTTAAAATCAACTTAAATTTGACGCAACCACATCTTTAACCCCTGGATTTGAGATGTTTTTGTATTTAAATAATCAGCTGATACACCACAAATTACATAAATTATAATTATGAAAGCTCCATATTAGTTCTTTAAAAATTATGGTAAGATTACAACTATGGTAAACATTAACCAGTACACATTTAATATAGCTTTCGATTGCATCTACCATTTTTTGTTACATAATTTTTAACCTCTGTGCACTTTTCACTAACAAGTTTATAGTGTTTTGTGCGTGATTGTGACTAGCATTCACCCAATTAGCTATATTGTGTGGGAAAAAAATGCTACTGCTTTTTTAGTTGAATTGAATTACTGTTTCATAAAAACTATGCACTAATATATAACTACATCCAACATTAACTTTTATCTAACTTACCTCATTTTATAAATCATAACATATAACATGAATGGCTAAATGTACAGGGCACCCGCGGGATACCATGTTGATCCGTTCCAAAGTTGACATCGTATGGCGAAAAAATCATATGTAGGGGTATAGAAACCATTATAATTATACAATGCAAAATAAAAATAGTAAAAATCGTTAAGAATTTTATAAAAAATGCTGGACATATTGAAAATTGGTAACAAAATAGTATGTTAACTTTAGTTACTATAGTTACCTACAGTAGCTGCATTGTATCAAGTGCACCTAGTGATTATGATCTGCAATACTGTAAAATGCAACATCAGAATGTGGGTACCAAGTGCAGTACGTAGGGTAAAAAGTGTTTACCTTTACGACGCACGTATAACATAAACTTTCAGTTCACTTCAAATAAGTTTGACCTTATTTGAAGCTAAGTTTTTGTATGTTTTTCAACTATTTTACTGAATTTCAACTTCATATTACAATAGTTTTATTCTTCATCAGTTGCTGTCTTCACTTTCACATTTAACGTGCCTAGTTAAAACCTTTTTCAAACTAATTCAACGAAAAAGGCCGAGCGATGCAGTTATCGAAAGCAGCTTCTCACACACTTGACCATTTAATGGCCACAGAAAAGAAAATGAAATTTTATTTACTATACAGGACGTACATACATTTGGAGTAATGTGACTTGAGCTGTTCCATGTAGCGAGTAGGGCAGAGAGGAAGCAAAGACGTATCAATGCTAATTAGAGGTGGAACGAGACACGAGACGTCTCGAGTATCGACCTGTCTCGTCTCGGTCTCGTCTCGACTTAACTATTGCCAAACTCGAGACAGGAAATAGAACTAAAGCGCCTGCGCACGGTTGTTAAAACATGGCTTTTGGCGGTAGCAACAACTCCATATATTGTAATGGATTGCGGGCAACTGCCTTTAAAGTTATACCCGGTCCGTTACTACCTGTTGCTACTGATTATGTTGGCCACTGAGTCTAATCATGTAGTCCGGACAACGGCCCTGTTATTTTTTAGTTCGGTTTTGTGTCCTTAAAACCGATACCGGGTCGTATCTAATTACTCTTCGGATAAGACTTGCGGGTAAAATGTCTGTATTTTATCGTATCGTGTCTAAACACCAACTGCCCTTCATAAAATTCGGGCCTCTTTTACGTATATACTACCAATCGCGGGTAAAACTTGCCCGGACACGGAGAAACGAACGAAAGGCCGTGTCGACCATAATCCGCGTTCGGTTAACAATGACGTTTTGTTAGCTCAATATAAGAATATACATGTGCATGTATACAGTAATTAATATAATTTCATGAGTACAATTTAAATATAATTCACATACTACAGCTAATACACAAACAAAACTTAACATTAATGAAACGATAAGAATGAAAGTGTTATCGTGTGTTCTTTTAGTTGCGGTATTTCTTTGTAGAGCGACGGCTATCGGTTTCATTACACATTATATTAAAAAGTAAGAACTATTCAATAGATGGTAAAATATACATGTACAAAGCAATACATTTATAATAGTTATTATCAATCAAGCTCAAAATTCTTAGAATATACAACTTCGGTATTTTAGAGCTGTTTGTGTCACTTTTGTTTACAAAAACTACATGCATATCACTATTAAAATGTTGTATTTAAATCGTTTACACCAGGTGAAAATTCAATTTAAAAAGAGTTATTAATTTTATATATACCAAGTAGCTAGTACTTGTGTAGTGAAATCATCACCAAATGCTCATTATTTTACTGTCTCGTGTCTCGAGTCTCGAATTTTTACAAGACAGTGCCTCGAGTCTCGTCTCGAGCTTAAAAAACCTGTCTCGTTCCACCTCTAATGCTAATTATGTTCCTGTACACTTGAAAAATAAATTTAATATGCAATGAAATGGAATTTTTTGGCAGACTAAAAGTTGTCTAATCCTGTCCAAATTTTTTTCGACTAGTTTTGAAAAAAAAAAGTATAAAACTTGAGGGTCATGAAAAGCAGAAATGGCCAAGAAGACACAGCTTTCCTGCTGGGTGCAGCCAGTTCTCTAAGAAAACAAGCTAACTTGGTGCAATATAGAAGATATCTTACTTAAAGAATAGAGAAAGCATAATATTATTATGCTTTATTATTCATCTTGAGGTGTTGACTGATGTTCTAAAAAAAGAATCAAGGAGATTGACCAACCAGAAGCTGAGATATAGCCAGCCAAACACAGGTCTACCAAAAAACAAAAGTGTTTTGGTAATCATCAATATATGACGTATGAAATCGACTTGTATGCCATTGGTCAATTAAGCCAACTAATGCGCTCTCCTATAACAATCACGGCGTTTTAATTGGTTTAATCCCTGGAAGTATAGAACAATCAAATTGGGCCTAACAATCATCGCTCCTAGAATTCCGAACCAGTCCCTCTGACGTGTAGATTAGTTTTAGCATAAAATAATTACACGCATCTATTATTTCGCAACATTTCGCTATCTTGCTAGTTCAGCTCAGTTTTGTTGTTCTCCTACTTAGCTTCCCTATTCAGACTCATCTTTAGCGTTGTTCAGATTTTTTAACTATAGCTAATAAATAGAATCGATTAAATCAATCATCAATCTCGGTTATCAATAGGAATTTTCTACAAATTATATTAGTTACATCATTTATTCTATACGCAGTTATATTATTATTTTGTATAATATGCATTATGAATATTATATAAATCATAAAAAATAATCATAGATAAGATAATAGATCAATAGAAAAATCAAAGCAAAAGTTATCGTTTTCTTTTCTTATAGCAAGAGCAGCACGGTCAAGTTAGTCTTTTTAAGATTATGGCTGTAGTGAACTTCCAGTCTGTTAATAGTGACGATAATCATGAAAATCAACTGAATGCTGCAGTAGATACACAGTAGAAAAATGATGAAGGAACAAAAAGTCCCATTCCTATTTCTTATTCTAAACAAACTGCAATCGCGGATATCGCATATAGACTATACACGCGCCGTTCGTTGAACAGATGATCTTCGGAGCATATCCGTGGAGATCGAGTTAAAATTTGAAGCACAATAGTCAAAATCTGCTCTTCTGCTTTAAAAAATCATGGCGAGGGGTTGTGGGCAAATGCCTTTACCACACAATGTTTGGATGATTTTCCTGAGAAACCAGAGCTAGTATGTAAATTATTTACTATCGCGAGAAGCGTTTCACATCTCGTAGCGAAAACAATCATTATACATAACGGCGGTAAGGGTGCGCAACTCCGGCACAAGACCATTAAGTCGATTTTATACGTCACAGTTTTCGGGATTTTCGAAGGGTTTTCCTCTGATTCGTTATTAGGTAGACCTGTGTTTGGCTGTCTATATCTCAGCTTCTAGAGGGTCAATCTCCTTGATTCTTTTTTTAGAACATCAGTCAACACCTCAAGATAACTAATAAAGCATAATAATATTATGCTTTCTCTATTCTTTAACCACTTTTAGAGGATGATGCTGGCTGGTGCAGTGTAAATGCTGGTGCAATGCAGAAAATTGCTAGCGAGATAACGCTTGTAAAAGGAACCAGAGAAGGTCGTACAGTAGTTTGTCTTGTATGAAATGTGCACAAAAATCAATGTAACCCTAAATGCAGAAGTCTGTACGTATTTATACCTTAAAAGACAGGGCTTTAGCAAGTTCTAGAAAGTAATGTGGATGCGTCAACTATCTTGAGTAGCTAGTTATATATGAGTTACATACATACGATGATTTGTATTTATGTAGTAGAAAACAGCCCCGTCTGCAAAGACATGATTACACAAGAAAATTTAACATAAAATCAAAATGATATAAATAAAATATAAAATAAATAAAACCTGAAGTGAATAAAACATGTCTTGTCATTACGTCAGTGCCATTTTTTCATTTGTACAAAGCATTGCATTTGTTCATTACATCATACATTTTTGATGATGACACACTAATCTACTGATAGTTGCTGTAATCCTTCTAATAATAAAATACCACAGATTTGACTGGGGTAAAAAAAAAACAATCTTATCTACCTCGCTTCTGATGAAGCATTATTCATGCTTGCCATTAAATATGGAATTGGTGCTTGGCGTGTAAAAAAATTTCTTACAGACTGTCTTTGGTACTGTGTCAACCTTAAAGTTTAATTAATAGTCATAGATATTGTGCCAGAAATAGATGTACTGAATATATAAATTTACATGTTTTTGAATTACATAATTTACGTTTGTGAATTAATTTCACAATCATAACAACAGATCACCAAAGCAACAATAAAAATATAAAGAAAATGCCATAGTGAAATAAAAGAGTTGATAAAATTTAAGACATATAGGTTGTTGGAGCTTCGTCTATGATGGTAAGCTTTACACGGCCAAATGATCATTCATGGAGAGGTCATGCATTTTAATAAACTACTTGTACGAATATTTAAGGATCAAGTGTTTTTAATAAATTATGATTAAATCAGCAAACATATATTTAAGAATATTCACTTACGTATCTTGAGCACTATATTAACCAAATAAACGTGTACTCAATCCTGACAGGCCTGCCAACCCAGGAGTGGGGCAATGCGTGAGATTTGGTTTTGGGGCAATTGATGTATCAATGATAGTATATATAAAATTGTGGAAATTGGGGCAAAAATCTCACGCATTTTCATTTTTTTTGGGCGATTGCGTGAGTCTCACACCCAATGCGTGAGTGTTGGCAGGTATGTCAATCCATCCATTATGTACAGTTATAAAACATCCGCACATGAGAAACAAGTTAAAACTATGTTAAATGAAACCGTTGAAGATTTTTAACTCTGATATCCTACCTGATCGTCCTCGTAAACCTTTTTACAAGGAATTTGCCCATTTATAATCTTGGTAAATATAGATTCTTCAGCACTTGGTGATGCTGTCTGAGCTTTTGCTTGTTCATTTTCCGCCATGCTGAACACACCCGTTCCAGTTGTATCGCGAGTGCGACAAGTCGTCGACCGTTTGCCTGAGGACCAATTTGGGATACGTTGTCAAGGTGATAAACGCTCTGCCAACTACATAAAGTATGCGTACTGTAGAAGCGTAGTACGTATTTGCTATGGAAAACGTTTTATCGTCGACTTATCGCAAAAGCCTTCTCGTAGAAGCGGATTCACAAATTTAGTTCAAGCGTAATCGCCACATCGATAGATAGAAAAATGCAGGCTATATGTAGACGGAAAAGAGTGGGTAGGTAATAGTGCTGCACGATAAAACGATATAATTTGATGTGACGATATATTTCAGTGGATGATTTTATATTTCAAATCAGCATGAATTTCGAAGCTAATATTTTATCAAAATATCAGCTTTAGTGCAACAATATATTCATTTTATTAGCATATTATCTGACAATCACTTAGCGCATTTTATCAAATGCCACATAGAGTAATACATTACAGTACAAATACTCATATATATTATATAACAGTTTCTTTTTATCTTGCCTGCAAATAGAGGCGTTGTTGTTTTCTTAATTCTATATATAAAATAAAGATTTCTCTCCCTCTCATCAAAATATCAGCTTATTTTGTTTTGCAAAACTGGAGTTGTCCCTTCTCTTTAATGTAAAAGGGACAACTCCTGCTTTTCAACCTATACTTACCAATATCCTCTCATATCGTTCGTGTTAAAGCCAGACACTATATATCGAAAGAAGACAACTCAAATGTTCAATATTTTTCGATATATGAATTTGAAACCAAATTGGTAATTAAATGTACATGCAAAGATATTGTGCAGCACTAATAGGTAGACATCCAGCAAGTTACCGATCAGATTGTTTACACCCCTAAATTATACTGCTCTTGAAATGACCAAGGTCATTTATCAGCGTAACAATTTGAGCGCCATCTGGAACCATGATGCATGGTCAGGCCCCTTTTAAAGTAGCCTAGCAACATTGTACAGTATTTAATCTCAATGAGCTTGTGGGTGCCTTTATCCATCCCCAATCTTAATGGCCCCTTAATCAACCTATATATCAAAGTCAAGATAAATATCTACATATTCAACCAACCTATATATCAAAGACAAATTAGATAAAGATCTACAGAATCTAGGCTATAAGTTTTTGTTGTAGATGGCTATCAGCAAGTAATCTAAATAACCAGGCTTCAGTAGCTTCTCTACTAAACTGAGCAATACATCAACAGCACACACCAATCCAGTAATGAAAACATGCCTACAAACAAACCACCAAAATATGTCAATACATAAACATTGTTCATTTTTTTAACTGTACATGAGGGATGCTCAAATAGTAGCCTGTGGTGGCCTACTAGCAAATTTAATGTGGCCCACCTTACAAAGTCTTCAAAAAATTACTTTTCGCACATATTTGGAATGCAACTCATTTTAGGCTGGTTTGTGAAGCTTTATGTAGAGTATTTCTTTATACAAACATAATCTGTACACTATACAGCACTATGCAATCGCACAAAGTGTTGCTGGCAGCAGGACCCTAATGCTAAATACCTCGAAATGGTTAAAAGTGTAACCCAAATAAACAAACTCAAACTTTATACAGCTGAGAAACAGAAACGGAACAATCACTATCAACACCCTCTGTTTCGTCGTCAACTTTCATGCATGCCTTCTTGCTAGTGGTGGTGACTCTGAAAGTAGCTGAACGCTTCTACAACAACATTTCAATCCTTATTTCTCCAAAAAATACATAAGCCTATATCAAAATTTGTATTTCATTGCAATTTAAAACAATTTAAGTTAAGTTCGGCTGTGACAGCTTACATCAAACCTGACACATCTTGACACAAACCAAAGTTTGAAACAATACAAATTATTATCTATGACAAAAAAGGACAAAACATTTTTAAAAAGCCTATGATTAAAAATAATTCATTGCAAACCTTTAGACGATCTGGTATATTAACTAGGTCAGAGGTTGGCACCGCCCCGTCGTATTTGATCAGTTTTATCGATCATAGACTCATCGCAGTGGGCACTCATCGAATTGCCTTTTTGCTGAGGATCTCTTGGCGCCTGGAAACAGTCCACCAAGTATGCCATCTTTTTGGCTCTTTCTCTTTACTTGGAAACCTGATGATAAGAAAACTAGGCAATCAAATTAATAAACAAACTTACAGATTAGGATTTGTGGTCTTATGGTCAGTTAACTAGGAAAAAGTTTTATTGCAAAAAAAAGTGAAAGATTGACTTTTAAATTGAAAAAAAAAATTACCTCTGATGTTCAGAATATTTTTTGTATTTTAAAACATTCTTATCAACTAACAGAAGTTTACTTTATTGAAAAAGCTTGCTCTAGTGATAATGATAAGGATTGCAGTTACTAACAAAGTTTTTTCCATGTAACTGGCTCTCCTGATCTACTAGAACAGTGACTGTTGTTATTTGAATTTAGCAGCACCAGCACTGACCTACTTGATTTCCAGCACCAGCCAAGGCGAATCAACCAGCAGCACAAATTAATTTTAATAAAAACAGTCAACGATAGCGATGTGTAAAATAATAAAATCAGGTAAAGGTTCACTAAAGGCTGGCTGTAAGTAGTAACAGAAGCAAGCTACTAACCAGCTATTAGGAAGCTACTACTAACCACTTACTAGCAAGCTAGTAACCAGCTACTAGCAAGATACTAACCAGCTACTACTACAAGCTACTACTAACGAACTACTAGCAAGCTACTACTAACCAGCTGCTAGCAAGCTACTACTAACCAAAGAGCTAGCAAGTTACTACTAACCAGCTGCTAGCAAGCTACTACTAACCAGCTACTAGCAAGCTACTACTAACCAGCTGCTAGCAAGCTACTACTAACCAGCTACTAGCAAGATACTACTAATCAGCTACTAGCAAGTTTCTAACCAGCTACTAGCAAGCTTCTAATCAGCCACTAGCAAGCTTTTTTTAAACAGCTAGTGCTGTACTAGTGCTACTAATGCAAGAATAAAACACTACACTCACTTGTGAATGATATATCATTAACCCTCCGTGTTTTAGGGTTATCGTAGTGGTAGCAATTAATGGCAAAACACTGAGTTTCAGCAGATTAATGAGGTTTTTGTTGGGATAACCATGATCCGCTATTTCACTAATTACAGCCGGAAGCTCGTGTAGCATTGTTCAAGACGGCGCTCAAATTTTCGCATGGAAGTTCATTGGTTTAGATAGACCAATGCCATTCCAAAGGTAATATAATTCAGTGGTTTACACGTTGTGAGGTATGAGATGCACAAACAGAATTTTAGTGTTCCAAGTCAGTTGTAGAACTGTTATCTTGCAGAGAACTTTTCTAGATCAGTAAAGTGATCTAGTCGGGCGACAGCCTTATGTTTCGCAGGCCCTATATTCTGCAGTGAATTTAAGTGGCTGATGATTCGCCAAGACGTGTTAGCTCTGCCTATGTTTTCTCACGCAAGAATATAGTAAATACATTTAAAGGTTGACTTGCAACAAGATTCACATTACAGTTATTTGGTATCAAAAGATTCGCCATGTTTCACTTTGCTGTGTTGTAGGTGCAAAAATATGTGGGAATGCGATTCCAAGCTCTTACAAGCTCAAAAACGAACAGTTAATTCCTGCCAGACTGAAGTTCATGACTGAAGGGCTGGTCATACCAATCGTATGCCAGCTGACAGAATCCCTCACCAGCTTCTTTATGGTGAACTGGAGAATGAAACCTGCCTAACTGGCAGACCACGTCTGCGATTTAAAGGCGTACTTAAATGAGATCTCAAAGATTTTAACATTGACCCTAACACCTGGATGTCTGTATCTAAGAACAGCATGCAATAGAAGACTAAACTTTGCTCAGGCAGCAAGACTGACACACCAAAGTTTTTAGGAAACTCCTGATAAGAAAATAGGGAACATGAGAATACTACCAAGCATTGTCATTACATGACAGAAGCATGCCACTACAAGAGCTTGTAATCACATTTCCATATATTTTGCACCCGCAACCCAGCAGAGTAAGACATGTTAAACCTTTTGACACCAAATAACTGTAACGTGAATTTTGCTGCAAGTAAACTTTTAAGTAGGAAAGCATGTAAGTTGTCCAAGCGATTATATTATAATGTAAAAAACTAAAGCCCACTTTTTGGATTGTTTGATTTTGTAAACATAATCAAAAACCTATATTACTCTGTTAGATTGCCATCATAAAGCTTAAGTCAAGCTAACTTTGCGCTACATATTCTAATATAGCAAAATATTCTAATACGAGTAATGCTTTTGTTTAGCTATTTATTACATAGCCATAGCTCAGGCTTATATAAACTAGGTCTGGAAGGCAACGGTGCAATACATACTATGAGAGTGAGTAAACCACATCTTGTGTTATTATTCATACAGGTAACATTTATTACTGTTATACTTTCCTTGTTGTCTCTACATGTTAATGCAATACATACTGTGAGAGTGAATAAACCACATCTTGTGTTATTATTCGCTGATTATTTATCATATCATCAAAGCATATCTTCCTCATTGAATAATAACACGCATAAAATCATGAATACCTATGCTTCTCACTCTATATTGCCCAGTAGGCTCGCAAGGGCTTATGTTCATCACATAATATTTTGCAATGCATTCAGTAAGGTGTACGTTTCTCATTCGATAATAGTGCAAATATAATTGTGAACACCTATATTTCTCACTGGACGTTGTACAACCGTTTTGCTTGGGCCTAAATTCTGCACTCGATATCGTGCACTATGCTCAAATGGCCTATATTCCTCATTTGATAATAATATAAGTATAACCATTAGGTCTTAAGTTTCTCACATAATAATAATACAAGAATAATCATGAGGACCATGTTTCTCACTGAAATAATTTATAAATATAATCATGATGGCCTATATTCATCTATATGTATATATTTCTCAAAGTTTGTCATCTGTTTTCGGTAATTACATCTATAGGTATTATTAGATAATCTTGGAATAAAGAACTCATACCAAAGAAGATTTGATCTCGGACTCTCTCTTTTGCCAGTACGACACCGTACTAATTAGGTCACAGAGATTGATTTGTTCTCTAGCCGATATATGTCGCTACGTTGTAGCAAATACCGAACGGCTTTGCGTACTACGCCGGGTGATTGCGTAACGTAACTGAGACGGATAGCTCTCATTAGTAAGCTTACTCAAACTCTTCATTGGCAATGTGCCAGGCTAATAGCAAGTGGCAAGCAACTTTCATTACTTCTCATTGTTTATAGGCTGAATTTTAATACCTGGACAACGCCGGTAAACACAGCTAGTCACTTCATAATGTGCAATATACGCGCTTGGACCAATGTTCGTCACTCGATATTGTGCAATATACTCAAACGGCCTATGTTCCTCACTTCGTTCTGCTCAATCTACTCAAAGGGCCCATATTCCTCACTTCATAATGCCCAATATACTCACTTGGGCCTATGTTCCTCACTTGATGTTGTGGGATATACCCAAAAGTCCTATGATCCTCACTCGATATCGTACAATATACTCGCTTGGGCCTATGTTCCCCTCTTGATATTGCGGAATATACCCAAAAGGCCTAAGATCCTCATGCAATATCGTACAATATACTCGCTTGGGATTATGTTCCTCACTTCGTACTGCACATTATACTCAGAGGGCCTATATTCCTCACTTCATAATGCCCAATATACTCGCTTGGGCCTGTGTTCCTCACTCGATTGGTGGAATATACCCAAAAGGCCTAAGATCCTCACTCGATATCATACAATATACTCGCTTGGGCCTATGTTCCACATTCAATATTGTGCAATATACTCAAAGGGCCTATGCTCCTCCCTCAATAGGTATCTCAAAATATCAGCAACGGAACCAAGTAGTTACATCTGGCAGCTAAAGGATGACGTTGTGTAGTAATTTATTAAGTGGAAACTAATATAAAACATCATCATAAAACATTAGTGGCACAAGATACAACAAGTGGTTGTGAAAAAAATTATATATTTCCTACTTCTACTCCATATCTTCTACTCTTCAAAAGTCCAATTTAAATAACAGAATTGAGCTAATCAGTATAATAATATACTATATAACTATAACAATAAAATATATTCTAAACACATACCGTTAAGAAAGCAGTCGAGTAACCGACAGATTATATATGTACATATATATAGCCGATATATGTCCCAGGGCTGATACTCTGAAAGAAACACCCACCTGGATGGGTATTGTACCCCCAATCACCTGGTTGGTCAATTTGAATTTGGATATTGCACCCCAATCACCTGGTTGGTCAATTTCAAATCCACCCCCTAAACACTGGGAGTTCCCTAGAAGGCGCCCAGGTTCCACGCCCCGCTAAACATTCAATATGGTTCATGCATTAATAAAGCAGAAAAAAGCTACAAACAAAATTCCCAATTTTATTTAAATACGTTCTTATTCCGGATTTTTTGTATGTTTAGTATTGCAAAAACGATCATTTTTTCTTCTGCAAACGGCTCATTTTTTTGTTGCTAACAGAGACTAATATATTGTGGTTTACTATTGGTAAAAAATTAAACAAAAAAGGCAATTAGCTTACCATAAATCAATTTATAAAAACCGTTCGTGTGGCGACATAATATGTCGCTCTGCCCACTAACATCAGTATCGCAAAACAACAAAATGTTGCCATGCCTGCAAAAGGGTTAATAAAACTGATTCCAAACATCAACCATCAGACCATCATTTTCCTTTACAAAGGAAAACATAATGAATATCAATGAAATAAATATCATTCATTCTGAGTATATTGCTAAAGGGTTGCTAAGATGATGCAGTGTCGACTGTCTCTTCTCCCCTACTTTCCTGTCAGCAAGCAAGCAGCAGCAATCTGCATTAAAATGAAGACTGGAATTTTGGTGAAATTTCTTGGTATTACTTTGGCTGTATAAAACCTTAATGAGCATGAGCCCTTTTACTGGCTTGGTTGTAGAAACTCCTCCCTAAAATAGCAAATTTACTGACAGTGTCCTATGGTCTGAAAACCCTCCCTAAAACGTCATTTTGGGTCGAACCTCATGGGCCTTTTAGGGGGAGTATCAGCTCTGGAATATATTCATGATTCTATCATGTTCTAGCAATTTCACCAGAGAGTCCCAACAGGCATGAACTGTTTCTTAATAAATAATTCGACAGGCCAAAGTGTTCTCCCTCATTTGACTGAGATGATATAATATATTAAAATAAATGTGGGTCATTTCAAATCATTTCATTGACAGCATATTTTATTGCCTTCCAGTAGCTATCAATTATTCGTTTTCCCTGTTTTAACGGTTTCTTGAGCTTTTAAATCCGTTCCTCTAACTTTTGTCATTTCTTTCACCCGCGAACTATCAGTTTCCCTGAAATAAAAAATATTGCATGCAAATAAAACACATCTGAAAAACGTCTAGAGGTTTGCAAACAGTTTCACTCTACATATATATGTATACTAGCTGCATTACCCGCCTACAGTAACAGATTCACATGCAGCATAAGGTTTATTGAGAGTTGGCTTTCATACTGTATAACGACTCCAAATATGCAGTGTACTGAAATTGTTGCCCCGATGTATTATTATGTAAATTGTCTACTGAAATTGTTGCCCAGAATTTGCACACACACATATACCGATACATGTCAATAATGTTGAGGAGAACAGTGAAAATCTGCAATGTGTTTTACAGCTAAATGCGTGTAAAATCTAGTAAATATTCTAGATTCATGTGCCTAGATTCATGCATCCGTTCGTACCCATCTATATATGCAATTGACGATCATGCACTTCTGCCGCCGAGCCCCCGCCTTGGCTGGCCAGTCTTTACCCGCCGAGCAGTTAACCATCGCGCTTTTGCACTCGCCTCGCAATCAATCGCTTCACACTCGCAATCAATTGGCTTGAACCCGCCTCGCAATGAATCGCCTTGCACTCGCCTCGCAATCAATCGCCTCACAATAAATTGTCTCGCAATTAATCGCTGCGCAATTAATTGCCGCGCAATTGATCGCCTCGCAATCAATCGTCTCGCAAACAATTGCCTCGCCTTCAATCGCATCGCACTCGCCAACTCATTCATCCGGAAAGCCCCTCCTGGATAGTCTCGCTGCACTGGGGGCGAAAAAGCTCTCTCGCGCATCCCCGAGTGATGCCACGGCCCCAAACCACCAGGTGCATTACCCGTCCACAGGAACAGATTCATGTACAGCAAGAGATTTATCGAGAGTTGCTTTTTATACTGTAAAACAACTCCAAATATGCAGTTTACTGAAATTTTTTGCCCTGATTGTACTATGCGTACACATATGCAGTCATATATGTCAATAATGTTGGGAAGAACAATGGAAATCTGCAATACATTTTACAGCTAGTCTACAATGCATTAGTCTCAAACCCTCAAATCGGAGTTGCGCTATTTGTGTACAGATAACTAATAATGAAATTGACATTGCTAGGCAAACTAAAGTTTTTCAAACTGGCAGTATTGAAGTTTTGCATCTTTTAAAAAATTATACAAAATATTTTGCTATCGCCAGCATTTATTGAATGGAGACTTCTATATGCTTAAAACACTAATCATAGCTCACCAGTTTGTCGTCTATAGCCTGTGATTTGACATGGTATATACAAACAGTAATGAGGTTGTGTCGATAAAACTATATGTATAACAGCACAGACAGTATGATGTCAAGGCAGATACAGCATTAGCACCTTACAATAATAAAACATAGCGCCAACATGATAGCCTTTGTATAAGATGCAATAAGGAAAACAAGTGCATGAAAATATATTGATACTGAAAAATATGTTAGAAAATGCTGCATGTGGTACAGCAGAACATGAAGAACATATCATGACATAACAATAACACAATGTTAGTTCAATGCAACACTTGCGAATAGACAACTTTTTTTCTGTCAAGTGTATGAACAGTTTTCGGCTTGTGCCTACTTTTGAGCAGGCGATGTACAGCTGGTCATGGCTATAAAGCTGGGTGACAGTAAGTCGATACCAGCTGCTCTCTTTCTTTTCACCATCGCATATCGCAAACCTCGGAGTACTCGTGCAAGTTCTGTAGTAGTAAGTTACAGTAGGCCTACTCGTAGTTGGAAAAAAATTAGTAACTCAGCTGCTGTAGGAAATGAACTTGTCCCGCTATCACGAATGGGGGCAAATCCAACGTTATTAAGTAGTTGAGGTGTGGCAATTCACAGACAATACACTGCAACATTTAATGAGAAGTACTTACCTATTTGAAGTAGAAATTTAGTAGGTAAAACGCAGTAGCAGTACCCGTGCAAGTTCTGTAGTAACTGTAGTTCTGTGTACTTGTAACTGAAAA
The DNA here is from genome assembly GCF_963576615.1 of Watersipora subatra. Taxonomy (NCBI): domain Eukaryota; kingdom Metazoa; phylum Bryozoa; class Gymnolaemata; order Cheilostomatida; family Watersiporidae; genus Watersipora; species Watersipora subatra. Next base: position 48,944,172 of record NC_088712.1, on the reverse strand, counting down.
AAAAGTAAAAGTAACTTGGCTGCGGAAGGAAATGAACATGTTTACTATCACAAACAGTAGCAAATCCAACGTTTTCAACCCTTTCACTGAAGTAGACTCATTTATACGTTTTCTATGGTCAACCGCGTAGACATATTTTTGTGATTTTACCAGCAATTGCTAGTAACTGAATTTTATTATTCGTTGATAAAATAACCAACGGTCTTTAGGACTTTTATGGTAGTGACAGTGTTGCCCTAAGATTTCTCTATAAAATTAGCCTAAAGTTTAATTTTAAATCTTTGTTTGGGAATTTCCAACTTAAAAACGAAGACTTTTGTGCAAGTTCATTAAATGAGTTAAAAAAGAGTTAAATGATTAAATGAGTTAGAAAACGAAAAACTACTTATGTTGATGACATTGTAACCGATTCAGATTTTTGTGATTACACAGATAATTAAAATAGCAGTAGCAGCACTGACTCTGGTGGTGGTGAAAGTAATGGTTTTGTAAGAATAAGGAACTTTGTAGAGGATCGTTTTAGCTTTGTAGCTTCAAATTGCTTTATCATTGCACAATGTATAGATACAATGAATTTTTTTGCATAGCTGTGCTTGTTAACACGTTGACAAAAGGAAATATATAACCAAAACAAACGTTCTAGATGGAGTTTCAAATTGAAAAAATATTGTATACATATGAAGCAATATCGGCAAGATGGCTGGCAGTAGGCCGATAGCTACATGTAAATCTGTACATGGACGCAAGTGAAAGGGTTATGTATTGGAAGTGTGGTACTTCATAGACAATACAACATTGAATAAGAAACACATACCTTTTTGATGTGGAAATTTAGTAGGTGAAAACTGCGTTTTTTCCAGTGACCGCAAGAAACAAACTTTATGTGACCATCTCGGTACACGTTGGCAGTAAATATTAATTGCATGTAAATAACTACTCATTAATTAATTTTATTATCTTAGCGATGAAAGAAAAACAACAGAATGGCTGTACCTTTATATAAGACGCTTGGCTCAAATCGTAAGATAAAAGTAGCGGCTATTAGTCCGAAATTACGATATTAACTATTCATATTAATTCAGATCGCTTCGTGCGACCGAAATTCGTACGATGATAAAAGGAAAGACCGCTCTATAAGGCGGATACACAGACAGACAACGATTGCTGTTTATATAGCAGATTGATGGTAGCTCATTAGCCTTTTATATGGCGCCTTACAGTGCCTCCCGTTGCATGTTCGCAATTCGAGTTGTACAACTTGAATTGCCGAGTTGTACAACTCGGCCTGGGTTTTTGACGAACTCGATTCGTGTTACGCAAAATTATCACGGATTTGTAAAAAAGCAAAAGAGTGTCTCATTTACAGAACATTTACCGAAATTGAATAATAATAATTTAAATATATACACACATTTAAATTATATATATTGGCGATATTTGCACATATTTATTTCTATAAATATAACGAGAAAAGAACAATCGTAAAATGTAAGAAACAAACTAAAAAACAATCTATGTGGGAGCTGGGTCACTTCTTTTTCAAATGAAAAAAAGTTATCTCTCTAGAACTTGACAAGAAACTGAATGAACACCAAAAATGAACATAGAAACTATTTCAACGGCGTTTAATGATGCACCAAAATAAATTCCATATCGAAAATATAGCTAGAGAAAATAAAATGATGAGATGTTCTCAAGCCGAGTTGTTGAACTCGAGTTGCTGTTAAAAGAACTCAGCCTGAATTTTTGATGAACTCGAGTTGTGTACAACTCGAGTTATATTTACAAACTCGAGTTGGTAAATATAACTCGAGTTGTACAACTCGAGTTGCAAACTCGGCACACTATAATTTGCCATTAGTTCTAGTTTTACAGTACATACATACATAGTTTAATTTCTATTAGCTAACGGGTGCCTATTAATGTACCATTGTTAATATAAGTAGATCTACGGTTATGCTACTGTAATACCAATATATTGAACCTTACTTTTACCAAGTCGCGTTGCGTGTTCACAACTTGAGTTGTACAACTCTAGTTGTGAACACGCAACGTGAGGCACTGTAAGGTGCCATAGTTAAAAGAACTCGGCCTGGATTTTTGATGAACTCGAGTTGTACAACTCGAGTTATATTTACAAACTCGAGTTGGTAAATATAACTCGAGTTGTACAACTCGAGTTGCAAACTCGGCACACTATAATTTGCCATTAGTTCTAGTTTTACAGTACATACATACATAGTTTAATTTCTATTAGCTAACGGGTGCCTATTAATGTACCATTGTTAATATAAGTAGATCTACGGTTATGCTACTGTAATACCAATATATTGAACCTTACTTTTACCAAGTCGCGTTGCGTGTTCACAACTTGAGTTGTACAACTCTAGTTGTGAACACGCAACGTGAGGCACTGTAAGGTGCCATAGTTAAAAGAACTCGGCCTGGATTTTTGATGAACTCGAGTTGTACAACTCGAGTTATATTTACAAACTCGAGTTGGTAAATATAACTCGAGTTGTACAACTTGAGTTACAAACTCGGCACACTATAATTCGCCATTACCTCTAGTTTTACAGTACATACATACATAGTTTAATTTCTATTAGCTAATGGGTGCCTATTGACGTACCATTGTTAATATAACCAGATCTACGGTTATGCTACCGTAATACCAATATATCGCACCTTACTTTTACAAAGTCACATTGCGTGTTCACAACTCGAGTTGTGCAACTCAAGTTGTACAACTCAAGTTGTGAACAGGCAACGCGAGGCACTGTAAGGCGCCATTCTTTTAGGCTTTTAGCCTAAAAACTGGGGACTGCATATTCTCACTGTCATATTCGTAATATGCTATTCGCACATGTGCGGCAAAATATTTAAAACTTGCAGTGAAGGGAGCGAATGCGTGTTTTTTGAATGCTCCTCTTTTTATTGGATTACTTTGACGTAGAAAAATTATAAATTGAGTATCAATAAACTTCGCTGGTTTTCAATATGTTGAAACAGCAATATAATAGGAATCAAAATCAATAGATTGGCACATGATGTGTCATTATAGACTGTAGTCTTAAGAACAATACTCTGCCTGTACACCGCTAGCGAGAATTGTTTTACTGACAGATATTTTTGTAAGCAAGATTCAACGTATTCCACAAATATGAGCAATATGCAATAACTGGGGAAATCTAATTGAAAAGCATCACTGCTATTGTGAGGTAGAGACGGTGTCTGATTTTTTTTATACACTAGCTTTTAATATTCACTTTCCTCATCGTTGTTAGTCCGTGTGCTTATATCTCAAAAATAAAAATTACATACGCTGATAGGAATTATTCCATGTATAAAAGTATCATGGAAGTAAGTTAGTAACATCTCCATGGCTGGATAATCTTTAATCTCTGGATAAGGTTCATTCCATTACAGCTGAGCCCTTTAAGCTGCTGCAACAATAAGTAGTAAGAAAACAGAAATTAATGATTCAAATGTCATAGAAGAAGCATGCTGGAAATCATCTTTCAGATATTTTATTGGATTTATAAGTGGCGAACTCAGACGATTGCTGCAATTGCACACTTAACAAAATATATTGCAACACTGTTTCATGGCAATTGGTGGCTCGTATTTTCTGGCTGCTTCTAATTTATACTGAAATTATCTTATACTTATACGTTATATTAATCTTCAAAAAACACATGGCAGATAAAAGGTTTCCTTCAAAGTATTACCATGTATACTCATGAGGTTTTGGGAGACGGTTTTAATGTAATAATTTGGGAGTCAACTCATACATGAGTAACATTTTATGAACATGTTGCTGCTGAGTCGAATAGAATGTGAATATGGAAAAACGTGCAATGTATTATTATACATGCAATGTACACATCACGATACACAGCCTTGACAAGGACTCATATTAACGATAGTTCATCATATAAAAGTTACAGTTATTTCACAGAAGTACTAGTATCAAATATCAGTGAAGATGCAATATATGTTTTTAGTACACAAGCATAGTGCAGCACTTTCGATCATAATATGGCAGCCGCCAACATTGTGCTATACTGCTACCGATCGGTTGTAAATTTAAAAAGTAGTATATTTGGAAAACATTATGCGAAATTTTCTAATAGTGAATTCCGAATAGACCTTACTCTATAAATATGTACTGTGTGTTTACTACCCGCTCAGTAGCCCACACGCGATTGAGAACAGGCAATGCCAAACTCATGTTTTGACATGCGATCGTTCACAAGCGATATCATAAGCCAGTCAACTAAAACCTCATTTAAAACATGCCGACGAACTCTTTTTATCGTATCGAATAAAAAACTTTTGAAAATTATGTTTTTATTCTGGACAGCAACAATCAATTCAGTTATAATGATTATAAAATGATCTGCAATGTCGGGGTAGACTTATACATGAGTACTAGTGAAGTAAATTTTGCTTGACAAGGATAGACAACTCCCAACTCAAGAGCGAGTTCACGCAAACTCGATGAGTTGATGAACAGACTCGTGGGCGAGCTGATAAACAGACTTGTGGGTGAGCCAATAAACAGACTCGATGGTGTCTTTTCTCCACTATTACACCCTAGCAAGTCAAGGGCAATAATTCTTGATGTTCGGTCAATAGCACTTATAGTGAAAGCAGCTATGATACGCTGGCTAATATCACAATGCTAAAGTCAGAAACGGTGACAAGAATTTTATACCCTATTTGCTTTTGAAAATCAAGCAGAGCTTATTGTAACGAACACAGTATATTTATTAGTGTTATATCTGTCAGTACCAAGCCGTAACACACCAGCAATGATAAAACTGACAGGTTATATAGCAATCCCAGGGAAAAATCTACAATTGATTGGCTGCACAGTAATTAGGTCAGCCAATTCCACAATAACATATTTCGAATACAAAAACGATAACATTTGTCACTAACTAATCACGCAATACAAGTATTAATAATTTTTTTAGTGTTTGTATAGTAACATACAAATCTTAGAACAATATGGTAATAAATGGTTAACATCAAAAATTACTAGTACAACCCATAAATATACACTACATTGGACAAGTGTTAAGCGTGCGCCTTATAAATGACTATTCAAATTTGTCTCAATTTCGACGAACGTAATATACATGTAGATCCATTGAGCCAGCAATTTGAAGCTGCCGGATTATAGGCTCAGAAAAAACGTCATCAACTCTCTTACGCATGCTGACTGTCTATAAATATGGGTACACACCGATTCACGGTTCATTCGCTTTTACAAGCATGAAGCACTTGTGTACTTTTTGCGATTTTGCTTGCAACAAGGAGCGTGAGCTACAGAGGCACGCTCGTGTACACAGACACCGCTGCTCCTTCTGTGATGAGGTGTTCACCACTCAGCCTCTCCTGCATGCGCACGTCTCTGCTGAGCACCGAAGAACACAGTCTACCTAGACTGAACCCCAGAGACCGAGGGCGTGTTCACCCCATCGCCAACACCATCACCGAGGGCAACGCTACACAAAGCCACGGCAGAACCGATGGCCGTACTGGAGGCTAGCCTGTGATGCTTGCCTTACTCCACGGCATGAAGTGGAGTCCAAGATCGTTCGCCCATCGGTAAACTTCATCGGGGACAATAGCGACCCTCTCGGGCTACTGGACTCACCAGTCAAAATCGATTTTTGAGTGCCAGTAGTCCCACCAACCACCTCGGCCCTTCTCAGAGCCACCATTTCCATTTTAAGGGTTTAGTTCTGCGTCGACAATGGCGGAAACTCAGTGTCGTACTTATCATCCACTTTTTTATTAAAATAGTTATAATAATACTCATAAATTACTTTGCACAAACTGTCGAAATGTGTTAGAGAATTTCTATTTTCATTGTCATGTAATAAACATTGTAAACAGCAATTAAATTTTTGAGAGATTAAATATTCTATACATTTACGGTAGTTATATGCCTACTGGGAACCCACCACCTTACAAAATTGGGCAATTCGCCATTTGTCTACCTATTTGGTGGTGTGGAAGTGACTATGTCCACAAATATTCAAATCTATAAATAAACAGCTACACATAAGTTAAAATACTAAATGTTGTATGTGTTACATAAAAATAATTTTCTGTGTTAAATCTTTTATTTCCCAAGCAACGCCGGGTATTCACTTAGTTTATAATATCATAGAGTGAGGAATACAGGCCCTCATTATTATATTTATAATATATTACAGTAAGGAAATAGGCCCTCATGATCATATTTATGTTATAATTGAGAGAGGAACATGGGCCCTCATGATTATATTTATAATTTATTACGGTAAGGAACATGGGCCCTCATGATATTATGTTATGTTATATTTAAGAGAGGAATATAGGCCTTCATAATTACATTTATAACTAGCTGTGCTACATGGGGTTGCTCGGGTAATAAAAAAGACTATGGTCAAAAAATTGATTTGTGTTTAACATATAACAACATTTTCCATTCTAACTTTTAAACTACATATCATGAGAGAATGCTTTTTGCAGGTCAAATAAATTGAGAAACAGAATGAAACAACTATAAAAATGTTTATATGTAGGTGTAAAATAATTAGCAAGTAATAGCTAAATTGAGTCTGTTTTGCTACGATTACAATATGAGATGATTCGGTAATAATACAATTAATACGGAATGAAAAAACAAAATAAGAATCCTGAATATGTTGAATTAATAATAACAATTCTTGCATAGAAGTGTGTGTGTGTGCGTGGTGTGGTATGTGGTATGTGGTGTGGTATGTGGTGTGTGGTATGTGGTGTGTGTGGTGTGGTATGTGGTGTGGTATGTGATATGTGGTGTGTGTGTGCGTGTGTGCGTGTGTGTGGTGTTTGGTGTGTGTGGTGTGGTGTGGTATGTGGTGCGTGTGTGTGTGTTTGGTGTGTGTGTGTAAAAAAGGTTATCGTTCCACCAGAAGCTATCCACCAAAACTTTGAATACGACGATACTGGCACCTCTTGATACTAGTACAAATGCAAAAATAAAATATTACACTGTCTTTGTTTGACTGAACAGATAAAAAATGTCGAGGCTTTTCTACCGGAAATAATACAATTGTCGACCTAAAAAGAATTGGCCTTGACAGCGGATATAGCAATTGAACCTTATTGAAGTTTAAGCCAAAAATTGAAGTTTAAGAAAACAAGAAAAAGCATCATGTTTTACAGAGTTAATACAATTTATAGAGTTTCACGTATTATGTCATTTAGCAAGTACATACGCTATGCGGTATATGAAAACAGCCTTGATCAATACGCTTTGTATAGCTCAGTGGTAGAGCGTGAGGATTTGAAACTTGTGGTTGCAATCGCCGTAAGATCTAATCCATCAGAGCGCAAAATTTTAATTTTAAACCATAACTGCCACGAACAACTTTTATCGTATTTACTAGGTAAATCAGACATGCTGATTCCGATTTCGTAATCAAAATAAAGATTAGGCCACTAACTTTCAGAGTAATAAAGGATTTTTTATAGCGTTTTAATATCGGTCTCGAAAACAACACGATCGGCATAACAAGCTCCGCCCATAAATACTTGACGTAACCTAGCTTTTTAGGAAGAGAAGTTACGTAGAGATGTTTAGACCGATTTAGAATTATAGAGATGGCTGTTTTAAAATCTATTAATATCTAAATCCAGCTTTAAAAATAATATCAGTCTTTTCTGAAAGGTAGATAAGCTATTTAGCATTGCATATTTAAAAAGCGCGATAACAACGCTAGCTCGTGATAAAACCGCGCTTTTTGAGCTCATTTTTCTCGGCGTCCAGCCCATTTAAACGTCATGTAACAAGCTGCAAGCAATTTTAAATAGTTTATATCCCTTTCATAAAAAACTGAAATTATTTTACAGGCTGGATTTAGATAATAATGGGTTTTAAGACACCCATCTCTATTATTCTAAATCGGACTAAACTTTACTAACTTCCGTTTCTGAAAAAGCTAGGTTTCGTCACATATTTATGGACACAGCTTGTAATGCCGATTGTGTTGTTTTCGAAACGGATATTGAAACGCTTTAAAAAAGCTTAAATGACTTTGAAGGTTAGTGGACTAATCTTTATTTTGAGTACAAAATCGGAATCAGCGTGTCTGATTTACCTAGTAACTACAATAAAAGTTGTTTGTGACAGTTATGGTTTAAGTGTTTAATAGCTATAGCTGAACATACACAGCGACAGAAACACACACAAACTTTGAAAAATATACATATACTAGCTGTACTACTCGGCGTTTCCTGGGTAATCAAAATGTATTTGGACAGAAAATCTGTACATGTATATATTTCTCAATGTTGGTCATATGTCTGTAGGTGCGTTCAGCTAGAGCTATTGAAATCTTAGAATAATGATTCCGTAGCGCAGAAGATTTGATCTCGGACCCACCAATTCGCCTATCCGACGCCTTAATAACTAAGCCACAAAGCTTGATCAATTTGTGAGGCAAGATATGTTTCTATATGGCAGGAAATATGCTAGCACTTTAGGTCATAGCATAGCTCCGTAGAAGGCGTAGCTCTTATTAGTACGCTTACTCAAATTTTCTATTTGCAATGTGTCAGGCTGATAGCAAGTGGCACGCAACTCTCATTACCTCTCATTATTTATAAGCTGATTTTAATACCCAGACAACGCCGGGTAGCACAGCTACATATAGTTTATTTATATTTAGCATACCGTATGCAACATTTACCATTCTAACTTTTAAACTTCATATCATGAGAAAATATTTTTGTGCAGTTCAAATGAATTAAGAAAAAAAAAACACTGTAAAACTTTTAAGCTTTTTTAAACAACTATAACTTTTTAGATTTCATTTCATAAAAGAAGTGTTTTGGTGAAATAAATTAGGAGGAAAAAGAAAACTGTAAATGTGTTTAAATGTAGATGTGAAATCATTAGCAAGTAATGGCTCATAAAATATAGTCTGTTTAGCTATGATAACAATCAAAAATTACTTGGTATACGATTATATGATTTTCGCTCGTTTCAGTGTAGGTATCATAAAGCAAAAATATCGTATAGATGTATAATAGAGTGGTATAAAAACCCATAGTAGTTATCTACTGCAATCACTGCCTTTTAAAAATCATCAAAATCATCATCATTAAAAAAGTAACAATACAATATGTTGGCTTTAGTAATTATAGTTACCTACAATATCTTTAATGCATTTTGGGAGTATGACCTGCAAAAAAACGTAACATTACAATGTACTACGTGCAGAGTTCTTACCTTCAAAACAGACGTGCAACATAAACGCTGAACCTAACTTACCCTAAGACACTTATGTATTCGCCTCATCTAACTTTCGCGTTTTTGCGGAGTCATCCTCTCGTGAAAGTTTTATGAGCGAAACTAAACTATCACAACGAATGAGCGAAAACGCAGAATTAAATAGCTTTGTTCATTGATAGTCCAAGAAACAAATGGCAGCAAGCGATCAAATTGCATTATCAATCTCAGCCACACAATTCTACCTGCGGTTCACAATTACAAACTACATGTAGTCCAAGATTGAAAAAAATTTTCTTACCAATGAACCGAACCTGATGAATCTAATTATGTTTGTTCCACTGCATTTATTTTTACATCACTATATTTTCGCACTCATCAGAGCTGCGAAATTACGCTGCAGCGAAATTTTACTCTGTATGCTACTCACGAAACTACTGTAAATACTAACGAAATATAAGTGTCCTGCATGGTATGCATTATAAATATGCAAATTTATAAAGTATATAACAATAATCTTTTAAAGGCTACAAATATATATAAGTTAAGTTCTTATTGTTGCTTTCAATGGAATGAACATCTTCTGGTTGTTCAATACCTTCCACAATGTTTTCTGACTGCAACTGTTTTTTTGCACTGCTGAACTAGTCGATATTAGCGTCCAAACATTTTTAGCAGAGTATAACTTTTACGAACTAGCCAGACAGACAGGCGCTATGCACAGCTTATAGCCTAAAACTAGTCTTTCATATACCATCATAAATGTAATCCGTTTTTCACACACTTTGAAGTATCACGACCCCGTTGAAAAAGAACTACTATTAGTCTGATACAATTTTTAACTATTTCTATGGCGTTGCTTTCAAAGTTTTAACAAAAAAACCTTAAAGATTTAAAGTTAGAAAAGATATTTCGATATGAACAAAAAACAAAAAAATTAATTGTTTTTGCTGTAACCGAATCATTACTAGTATGATTTTGCGGACACTTTTCTACTGATTGCTTGCAATTACGGGTTCGTAAAGATCAAAGAATGCCATAAAAGCGGTCAAATAAAGGTGCTGTTCAATTACAGGGTGGTGCTATATTTTCCAATCTTTCTCCTCTAATCGCAGTCAATTAGAGGTGGTGCGCAAATAAAGGTGGCGTTCAATTAGACGTTTTCACAGTAGGTTGACATATATTCAGGAAAGGACAAATCGCTTTGAAATCACAGTAATCTAGCAGATCATAGCCAATTTTGTTGGGTTGAATTCATAGTTGATTACCATAGAAAACTTTTTTCTGGCAGAGTTACCTACTTTACCAGTTCAAAAAATTTATTTATTACGTGAGAACGTCAGTCAAGAGTTCTACATAAAACCAAAAGCCAAAGTATTTTGTTTCATTTCTGCTAAGTTTAAACTTATAAGTAAAATAATTTCATATGTTTAATCATTTTTTTATTAATAAAGCTATTTGTCAATAAGAATTTGTCACAGTTCAGGCAAAATCATAAGAGAGTTGATAAAAGTCAACAGAATTTAGGCAGTGGTCAAATCAGTTGATCTGAACATAAAAACTAAGCAGGAAGTGGAAAGTGTTACAAAATTTTATGCGAGCATCACATCAATAGGGATATCACATCAATAGTCAGAAAGCACTTCCCTACTATTGTTAAAATGCGCTAGATCAGATTATTTTATTATTGTCAGGCCTATTGATCACCGATCAAAATGAGTATCAAATAATCGAGTATCAAAACAGGTACACAAGCAATCACGGCAGCACTGTGCGTCGATAAAAGCCAATTTGAGTTTTCAGGAAGGTTTGCATTCAAGGTATATTGAATACGGCTGCCAAGGACAAAGGGGAAAAACTGGAAGCAATTAAGAGGAGCCGGACGACTTTTAAATGAGGCTTAACCTATTTATACAAACAGGTACTAGTAGTGATGATGATGTTAGCTATGCTGAAACTTCCTATACTTGATGCAAATTACAGTTATGCATTGGCACATTCCGTACAACATTCCGTCGATCGTGAAGTAATCAGTTGATTTGATTAGTGTGGAAGAATTGTGCTTTTGGTTACAACTAATCATATCTTATAAGAATCCGGAGTTGATATTTGTAAATAACAAACAAAGAAGCTATCTTTGGAAGAACGCGGTGTCGCTTAACTCAGCTGATCTGTAACCATCTGTTGCTGTCATGGGAAGATTGCGGTGGTTTAGGTGCAACTTCTTCATCCTGTTCACTTCAGTTATAATAAGAGATGTCATATCTGGTGAGTTTACACTGAATATGCATCGCCATAAATTTAAAAGACCGAATATTTTTTAACCAAAACAAAAGTAAAACCTTTGATACATGAATCTTGTTAGTTGTATGGCATCTTATTGTTTACATTAATTATTGCCAAACTAACAGTCATTTTATTTACACAATAATAAAGTAGTCAGAAGAACTGTAAACGCCTGTAAATGTAGAAATTTAAAAGTTAAAAATTGTACATATGTATGTTTTGATGTAATTTACTTCTCTAAAACCCTGCCGCCACTTTATCAATACATAAAGTTCAAGGTCAACTATTGTTACCACTTAATGTTCTTTAATTTTCACTCGCATGAATTCAGTCAATAGTTTTAAATCTTATCAGGTTAATCTGTGCCAAGGCAGCGCTTCTGATGTTAGCCATATTTAGATTTATCTCCTTTGATTATATTATTCGCTCAGTTAACCACTGTAAACCCTTTATGCTAGATAGATTGTGCAACACTGCAAGTAAAACTTTGGAGTATTTATTTGTTATGTGTTTATATTTTTATACGACGTTACATTTTTATATCATGTCACATTTTTATATGATGTCACAGTTAGCGTCTGACAAGCTTGAGCATAGAATACGTGTTTAGGATGTAGCGGGTGTTTACCTTGGAAAATATTGATACGCAGTTGCAAATATTTACATTTTATTTCAGGTTGTTTCAGTTGTTAATTTTTTTGTTTCTATTTTGGAAAATAATTTTTAAAAGATATTTGGAAATAATTTGTTTTATATTGTAATGCTAGATACGCAATCAATTATTGTTGCCAAAACTGATTGAACAGGTTGTTGCAACAAGAGATAAAGGTTGTTGTATTAAAAAATTTAGGCAAAAATGTAAAAATGTTTGTGTTTTATAATTAATTTATAATGCAACGTTATTGAGAATCATTAGAATTATTATAAAGCATTCTTAGTTTCAGGGCTCCATGCTATTAACAATTTTGAATAAGTTAAGTACTATGGGTTCAGGACTCCATGCTATTAACCATTTTAAATAAGTTAAGCATTATGGGTTCAGGACTCCATGCTATTAACCATTTTAAATAAGTTAAGCATTATGGGATCAGCACTCAATGCTATTAACCATTTTAAATAAGTTAAGTATTATGAGTTCAGGACTCCATGCTATTAACCATTTTAAATAAGTTAAGTATTATGGGTTCAGGACTCCATGCTATTAATCATTTTAAATAAGTTAAGCGTTATGGGTTCAGGACTCCATGCTATTAACCATTTTAAATAAGTTAAGTATTATGAGTTCAGGACTTCATGCTATTAACCATTTTAAATAAGTTAAGTATTATGGGTTCAGGACTCCATGCTATTAACCATTTTAAATAAGTTAAGTATAATTGGTTCAGGACTCCATGTTATTAACCATTTTAAATAAGTTAAGCATTATGGGTTCAGGACTCCATGCTATTAACCATTTTAAATAAGTTAAGCATTATGGGTTCAGGACTCCATGCTATTAACCATTTTAAATAAGTTAAGTATAATTGGTTCAGGACTCCATGTTATTAACCATTTTAAATAAGTTAAGCATTATGGGTTCATGACTCCATGCTATTAACCATTTTAAATAAGTTAAGCATTATGGGTTCAGGACTCCATGCTATTAACCATTTTAAATAAGTTAAGTATTATGGGTTCATGACTCCATGCTATTAACCATTTTAAATAAGTTAAGTATTATGAGTTCAGGACTCCATGCTATTAACCATTTTAAATAAGTTAAGCATTATGGGTTCAGGACTCCATGCTATTAACCATTTTAAATAAGTTAAGCATTATGGGTTCAGGACTCCATGCTATTAACCATTTTAAATAAGTTAAGCATTATGGGTTCAGGACTCCATGCTATTAACCATTTTAAATAAGTTAAGTATTATGAGTTCAGGACTTCATGCTATTAACCATTTTAAATAAGTTAAGTATTATGGGTTCATGACTCCATGCTATTAACCATTTTAAATAAGTTAAGTATTATGAGTTCAGGACTCCATGCTATTAACCATTTTAAATAAGTTAAGCATTATAGGTTCAGGACTCCATGCTATTAACCATTTTAAATAAGTTAAGTATTATGGGTTCAGGACTCCATGCTATTAACCATTTTAAATAAGTTAAGTATAATTGGTTCAGGACTCCATGCTATTAACCATTTTAAATAAGTTAAGTATTATGAGTTCAGGACTTCATGCTATTAACCATTTTAAATAAGTTAAGTATTATGGATTCATGACTCCATGCTATTAACCATTTTAAATAAGTTAAGTATTATGAGTTCAGGACTCCATGCTATTAACCATTTTAAATAAGTTAAGCATTATGGGTTCAGGACTCCATGCTATTAACCATTTTAAATAAGTTAAGTATTATGGGTTCAGGACTCCATGCTATTAACCATTTTAAATAAGTTAAGTATAATTGGTTCAGGACTCCATGTTATTAACCATTTTAAATAAGTTATGCATTATGGGTTCAGAACTCCGTGCTATTAACCATTTTAAATAAGTTTAGTATTGTGGGTTCAGGACTCAATGCTATTAACCATTTTAAATAAGTTAAGTATTGTGGGTTCAGGACTCCATGCTATTAACCATTTTAAATAAGTTAAGCATTATGGGTTCAGGACTCCATGCTATTAACCATTTTAAATAAGTTAATTATTTTGGGTTCAGGACTCCATGCTATTAACCATTTTAAATAAGTTAAGTATAATTGGTTCAGGACTCCATGCTATTAACCATTTTAAATAAGTTAAGTATTATGAGTTCAGGACTTCATGCTATTAACCATTTTAAATAAGTTAAGTATTATGGATTCATGACTCCATGCTATTAACCATTTTAAATAAGTTAAG